>NW_009937582.1:260518-266043 GCF_000696875.1 Nestor notabilis
GGGGGAGGGGGAGTGGAACTAAAAAGAAAAAAAATGTGTGGGGGGGAGGCCAACAAAAAAACAACCAACCAAAAACACAGTTCAGAATTAAATGGCATTTATATGGTCAATATAAGCAGCAGGAAAAGCTTCTTGTTGTCAATAGGAGTGGAACTTCATCTAGAATTTCTCGGTGAGAAAGCCTCCCAGATACTTGGAAACCACATGGAGCAGTTTTGATGGGTTATCAACAGATGGCGAAGGCATCACAATACCTTACTACTCTTGCTGGGTCCCTCTAAATCCCTGCTCTTCCTAGGTTTAGGTGCATTGGCAAGTCAACACATCACAGAAAGATCTGCTCTATCTCAAATGTGGTACAACTAACACAGTATGCCCCCACACAACATGTCTCTATCAGCTAGCTGCTTTATTTGACAAACTAGGAAAGAAAATCCCAGATATTTTCAGCACTACAGAAGCTCAGATACACAACATAACTCTAACACTAAAGATAGACTTCTATAACAAATACGTTTTTCCTGCAGATAAAAATGTGCATTTTGCACTGACTACAAAATGCCAAACCTATTAAACTAACAAAAGTAAATCCTTAGTTTTATAATTAAACTTTAATTTTCCAGCAGGTAGCAAGTATATCCTTGAATGACAGATATGGGATTTGCTGATGACTTGCTTATTCATCAGAGGTCTAAAGAGCTGTGCCAGTTCTGCTTATTTCACTCCAAAGAAGGTGCCCATCTTTTCCTTTTACATACAACACATCCCATGTTCATATAGTAACCCTTAATCCAAAGTTCTGTTTCCATGGAAACAGCAAAAAGCAGCTATGTTTCAAAGTCCTGTTAATTTCTTCATGAGCATGAAATGGATGAGCATCTGCTGGAAACAAAGATTAAAAAGAGTGACAATTGGAATACAAATACTTTTCTTCAGGTTTTAATGTTACTTCTTTCAAGAAACATCTATAGAGAAATCCAACTGAATTGATGGATTAAAGTAAGATTCATGCAAACACACTGATTGGATACACACTTAAATACTTAAATTCCTCATCTGAGTCAGCAATTATAAATATTCAGTGAAGAGAAATGAAGATATTTTCCAAAAATTAAACTCAAAAAGTGGAGTGACAACACATCCATACTGAATATTTCATCCTTCAAACACTTCTCTTAAGTCTTCATCAGTATTACCAACAATCTGAAGACCTAGCAAGAGTTTTGTGAGGAACATAGTAGGAATACTTGGGATTTATAAAACTCTCCCAAGGTCCATGCATTCCTGTCTGCAAGAACATTACCATATTTATATACTCTGTAATCTAATACTCAAAATTTTAAAATGCTTGACCTAGCTGTAGCTTCAAGCGGTGTCCAAAAGCACCGTGTTTGGAGGAGAGAGCCCACGTAGCATGTTCACTGAAGTTATTAGCACACAGAAAATAATTTTTAAAACCAGAAAAAAGTCAAACCAATATTTATGTCGAAACCAAATAGTAAGTGCAGATATAAAATGCCAACAGACCTAGAAAAAACAAGTATTTGAAAAATATTATGCTATTACCTTAAAGCATGTTTCTGCTAGATACCAAGCTTTCAAATACTGATAATGTTACCCAGGAAGCTTGTCGAGCAGCGCTCAACCCAAAACTGTGCACGTGTGCACTACAGCTTTTGAACACTTGCACTTCTTTTGTGGATATCTCAGGGAGATATGTGGGCTTTGATCTTTTAATAACTCTGCGTAAGAGGGTTTAACTGTAGGAATTAATCAGTGGTCTTCTGAAATGCGTTAATTAATTCTACTTTGTAAATCATTATTATTATATAACCATATTACATAAGGTAGGGCATCTAAACTTTACATTCACCCAGTAACTTCAGTGAAAATCAGGAGAGCCGCTCTGCATTACAACAAGGAACAGAAACCACTGCACAATACAATTGGACACTTAAGTGGAGCGTTCAAATCGCATTACTGTAAAAGTAACAATTTAGGGGGACGCCCTCAAAAATTTAGTGGGAATAATTAAAGGAATTTGAAATATGACTCTCTTTTTTATCCATTTTCTTTGAACTAAGTGAGTTAGCATGATATCCTTTGTATTTTTCAGACAGTATTAATTTTCAGGACTGTGAGGGGGAAGGCCTGGAGGGCAAACTTGAAAAAGATTAGTCTAATTCAAGTCCTATGTACAGCAAAGAGAGTTTTATCTGTCAATTTGAAAGAGAACTTTAAAGACGCTGTGATATGGAGCGGAATTATCACCACTATTAATTGCACAGGCATATTAAAAAGACCCTGGAAAGTGACCTCCTCTAATACAGAGAATGCATGTAGAAAAATATGTCTTAATCTTCTTTTCTGCACTGAGATAAATGTCAAGTGTATCTATCACCTCAATTAACCATAGGAAAAAAGCTGTCAAAATCTAATTCTTTTTTTGACAAGGCGTTTATTCTGAAACCAGCAGAGGGAGAAACAGGCACTTGTATTAGAAAGAGATGAGTGTCAAAGGGTTCTGAAACACATGGTGAGTTTTCCATGTGCGAAATGCTGATTAGAACCATGGTAAATCAGTGCTAGTGTGTTCTGGGTTTGTTGCCTGAGCTACAGGAAAACTGAGGGCTTTGTGGCATGGTTTACTTCAGCATTGAGGTTACATTAACAAAAGAATGTTTTTCAGCTACAGTACCATGCAAAATGCGAAAGAACTGGTGAAATGAAAGAACCTTAACTTCAGGAACATAAAAGACTTTTTTACAGAATATTGTAAAACATATTTATTGTGATAGTTTATTTACTCTTTGATTTTTTTTTCCTTTAAATAGAATTGAAACCTTTTTGTTCCTTTCCCTGTTACATCAATGTGATCTCATCAGGCTATTAGGATAGATTCACCCTTCATCAGCTTGAGTCAGTCACACACAGAACTTTTCCTATGCTACTCTTTTTTTTTTTTTTCCTCTCCAGAAAAGCAATAAAAGACAAAGCAGAAAAACAATATTTCAACATGTCTTTTTCATAATTCAGCTTTGAAAGCAAAATGACTGACCTACGAATAAGGCTTTAGTATTAAGGGCAGCTTGAAAGAATTCTACTAGGTAATTGGTACAACCAAACTGCTTCAGCTGGAAGCCATGCAGAAGAGGAAACCTGCCTATCTAAAGCAATTCATTTAGAAAGAACAATTTGGGACCATGAGATTTCCTTAAAATCCAGATTTTAATTTTCAAGATCTGATGTGGGCCTATGTACATGTGTGTTCATTCATTCAAGTTTTGGAGACTGCTGCCTAGAGCAAGAGAGTTTGAAACCTTTTTTTCCTTTTTATTTTTTCCTCAAATGACAATGGAGCTTTTCATGCAAAGTATTAATTTTAAGCAGGGAGGGAAATGACTATAAGAATTGAGATTGAAATGCAGAAATAGTCTAGGATTTTTCAACCTCCAGAGCTAAATCATTTCATATCTCTTGAGATGGGCATCAGAGCAGTACTATAATGCTCTTTGCCACCATAGCTTTTTTCAGAAACAAACAAAGCCCAGAAAAGCTGTATATATGCACTGGAAGTATATGCAACTTACGGTGTTTGTTAGAAGGTAGAGGTGCATTCAAGGATTAAAACAATTGCATCTCACAAAAAGGACAGGCCTCCCTAGGGAAAGCTCTAGGATTGCTTGTTAGCTGTAGCACAACTGAAAAACAACAGATCAGTCCTCCACTTGTTTACGTTGTCATATGCTTTTGAGTAGCACTCTGTCACATTGTGTCACAACTGGCTCTCTGTTCTGTGAGAGTAATACAAATAATGGATCCTAAATGCTTAATAATACAAACAGGAACCCTCAGGCAGGTGTTCTCCCATAATTTTTTTGCTATTGTTCTAAACATTACTCAAAATTAAAAACTGGCCAAGTCAGGTATGTTCCTCTTACAGGATTCTTTTAATATGAGCAAAAGGTAAAGCATGCATGCCTGCTAGCCGCAATGAAAGCATGCATATGTCTGCTAACATAAAACTCTTCAAGACAAGAAAATAAAAATACCACTAATATTTCTGAAAATATGTATTGTGGAACTTAAGTTATTTCCAGGAAGTACAATAAAGCAAACAACCATAGAGAAAATATTACTTATAACAGGGAGAATTCAGGTGATATGCAGGCTTAAAGAACTGAGAAATTTTCTATTTGCTGTTTTTTAACCTATTCCAAGGGAATCTGGATAGAAAAGTCTTGGTATTCTGCAGAAATTATATGAATAAAGTAGGAGGCAATCATGCATGTATAAAAATGTGATTAGCATTGCATAATCATTCAACACAACATTCCCCTTTTGTAAACTACAAACACTCTGGCGCACTCAGTTAAAATTGGTAACAGCAGAGAAAGGATTCACTTTGCCATTTCCCACATACTGCATCAGCTATGCCAAGTGGAAAAAAATAATAAAAAAATTAAAATTAAAAAAACCCTCAACATTCCCCCACATGCCCAACCAAAAAAAAGAAAAAAAACAAAAAAAGAAAAAGAAAAAAAAACCAAAAAACCTCACACCCCCCCAAAATAAATAATAATTAAAAAAACCCAAACCAAAACAAAAAAAACCAAAAAAACAAAACAAAAAACTTCGCATTTTTTTTTATTCCAAGAAAGTGCTACCCGCTGACACACTCTTGGATTGAAATATCTGTTCTTCCCTTCTCAACTACAAGGCAAACTAGGCACATGCTCTTAGCTAGAAATCCAGACCTGTCAGCTGTACATGTGGGCTTCTAGCCATTGTCAAAGTGGGATTTCCAGCTTAAGCTCAGCTGGGCTCCAGCTCTCCAGTACCGCCCTCACGTGCCTCAGGAGGCCTGATTTACACTTCTAACTCACAGCAAAAGTACAAAGCTCCTGCTTGGGCTCTCAGCAGCAGTTTCTGTGTGTGTTTTTAAGCTTGCAGCAAAGGTGAAATAGTTCAAATTTGCCCTGTCTTGTTTTTGATTGCAGACTAACCTTACTATAAATGCATTTGCACATCCTGTGAGTTCAAAACTGAGTTACCTTGGCTCACCTAACGCACAATATTTTCTGTCTCACAGTGTGCGTCTGTCAGATAGGACAGGGGATCTTCTGGTCCTTGAGGGACAATAGAAAGTTCAGGATTAATTTTAGTGTTCCTAAACAGGAAACCATCGAGATATTTAACAGAAACATACAGGACACAGCTAGTAGTGATACAGCACAGATTTCTGCCATGACAGAAAAGGAATGAAAGACACAGCAGTCCATTCCCACCAGCATCTCACCCTTGGCACATGCCAAAGTCCTGCTAAAAATCAACAGGCCCTGAGTGGCTTTGCAATGCAGCACATGGTTTTACAGAAGCAAGAGTGGCTCACAAAGATGATTACATTGCGGATCTGATGAGGCAGATCACATCTGGTCGGTTTATTCTGGACCAGTAACAAGAACTTTACCTGTTGCTGCTCTTCGGTTGTGGTGCAGGGAATTGGGGGGAAATATATATATATA
>NW_009937583.1:0-3583 GCF_000696875.1 Nestor notabilis
CACAGGGCTGCCCCGTGGGACGCTCTGCGACATCCCTGATGCTTCTTTTCCCACCCTCAGATCCAAAACCCCTCCTGGATCGGCAACAACGGAGCCGCCTCCCCGGTGCCCGCCTGCGTGGTCCCCTGCGAGACGGTGCCCTCCTGCATGTCCCCCCATGCTCATCCCCACGCGGCCGGCGGCGTCTCCGAATTCCTCGGCCCCAGCAGCCACGTGGGACAGACTCACATGGGCGGCCTCTTCGGCACGGCCGGGGTGAGTCCCGGCCTCAATGGCTATGAGCTGAACAGCGAGCCGGACCGCAAGACCTCCAGCATCGCTGCCCTGAGGATGAAGGCGAAGGAGCACAGCGCCGCGATCTCCTGGGCGACATGACAGCCCAGCGCCCGCCAGGCACGTGGGGACAGCCGAGTACATCCCTCCGCTTGGACTCCAGACAGCAGTTGCCTCCTCGGGGATCGGAATGCAGCACTTTTAGCTACCCTTATAGGCATATAAAGTACATATGTTAACGTAAGTGGAGTGTTCCCAGCATGAACGCGGCGGCTCCCGGCTTCCTGGGATCAGGCGCGTGGAGCAACATGTCTTCCAGTGATACCCGGGTTGGGATGCGTCCCTTCTCACCTCCCCAATAACCTGGGCATTTTAGTTCTCCCTGCTCCTTTCTCTGACACCAGATCTGCCTTTCCAAAGAGGAGGAGCTCGCTGGTGTGCCAGCAGCTTCTCCCACCCCACATACACACACACAGACACATCTCCTCCTCTTAAGTTGTTGGCAGTGTTGCTCAGATCTGTTCTGCCCTGGACAGGGGACTGGATGGGGACTCTGGCACCAGCAAAGAGACGCTTCTGCTCCCATCCTTTTAGTGGGAGCCACAGCTGAGCAGGGAATAGGGCTGGGAATATGCTAAAGGCTAGAAAGAAGGCAACGTTAGCTCACCTTCTACCTTGCTTCCTTTCCATCCAGTCTGAGATGAAGCACTGAGCTGGCTGTAGAGCTACATAGAGATATAGGGGCCTGTGAAGGGGATGCTTCTCTTCCCAACACAGCACGGTGCTACTGCACTGAGAGTCTTTGCCTCTAGTTGCCCACCCCAGCACACAACAGCTCCCCAGCATGGCTTGCTGCCCCAGGGACCAACTGGGGCTTGCTTTGCCATGGTCACGGTCGATGTTGAGGCTCACACACATGGTGGGGTAGGAAAATGTTTCCTCTGGCTTTCCCTATGTTGGGAGCTGTGATCCTCAATGGGAGGGGAGCACAGCTGCGTGTGAACTCACAGCTCCCCAGTGAGACGGCTCTGAGAAACACACCGCCACGGGGGCATGAGGCCATCACATTCCTCGTGTCCTGGCGTCAGACACAGCAATGACATCCCCTCCTGCAGCTCTTCACCCCTGCTGCACACAGACACTGCAGGGGAATGGGGACACAGACACACAGGGAATGGGGAACGGCACAGGGAGCAGGCTGGGAAGGGCTCCAAGGCTGGATCTGCCCCCTCTCCAGCCACCTTGGGTCCTCTGCACCGTGCAGGGGAAGCAGGAGACATCAGAACTTGCCTGGTTTGTCTGAGCCAATGTGCCTCCCCACTTCTCCTCCCCACTGCTCTCACCTGCACAGTGCTACCTGGTAAGATCCCCCTTGCTCCCAAAGCTTTCCAATGTTCTCGCAGTGCTAGGAATGATTTTGGAGCATCCTTTTCCCCCACTGAATCAGCACCAAGGAGAAGCTGAAGACCAGCTGAGCACCCACACAGCACCGTTATACAGGCTGAGCTTGAGCCGGCTCCGAGATCCACAAGGGAAAGAAATACCTGGTAAGATCCCCCTTGCTCCCAAAGCTTTCCAATGATCTCGCAGTGCTAGGAATGATTATGGAGCACCCTTTACCCCACTGAATCAGCACCAAGGAGAAGCTGAAGACCAGCTGAGCACCCACACAGCACCGTTATACAGGCTGAGCTTGAGCCGTCTCCGAGATTCACAAGGGAAAGAAATACAGGATTTTACCCCCATACAAATCTGTGCATCACCTGCCCCCTCTCCTCATGCTCAGTCTTAGGAGATCTCGTAGTTCAAGGCCCAGGAATATTTAGTGGTGTTGGAAAAGACTCCAGATAAGCTACAACCAAATGGTTTCAGGTTAATTTACAAGTATTTCTATAGTGCCTAGACTGCCACATGCTACCTAAATGACACACCGTTGCTAGATCAGATGTAATACATATTTATTGGCATAAGACCAGGAGTCGTGTCTCTTTTCTCTCCCCAGAAGTGCTAAGAGATGCCTTCCTTGGTACTCGCAGGGAACCACATTTAACCACACCATGTGTACAACCAGGGCATCTCCCATCACAAGTAGCCAGGACGTATGTCCCAGCCTGAACATTTGTCTGAGCCATCAGACATGATGGCTTGGGTGCTAAGAGTGATGCTCATCATTGGACCAGGCAGGATCATGCTGAGCAGCTGGAGGTGGACATCACCCCACCAAGCACCCAGGGACCAGTGGCAGGAGGTGGATCTCCAGCAGATACTGTGCGGGCAGCTGAGCACAGTGTCAGAAGCATTATCCCAGGTACAACGTGATGCTTCCCATGGTCAGGAGGCAATCCTGGGAAGGGCCGCTGCCTGAATAGCCCGAGACAAGGCAAATTAGCAACAGGCAGAGCTGAGGAGGGGCAGTGGGGCAGGCAGGAATGTGGGGATGGGTTCCAAGTGGCCTGCAGGTACCAAAGGCAGCTCCAACGGGGGGCTGTAGCCATTCAAGAGCTTAGCTGCATTCCCTGCTGATGTTAGAGTAGCTTTCCCTCATGGACTTACACAGAGCTGGGATTTCACCCAAACTGTTTAACAGTCCAAAGGCATATAGTGACAGGACAAAGGAATGGCTTTGTCCTCATGGAGGGGAGATTTAGGTTGGATATAAGGAAGAAATTCTTCCCTGTGAGGGTGCTGAGGTGCTGGCACAGGGTGCCCAGAGAAGCTGTGGCTGCCCCATCCCTGGCAGTGTTCAAGGGCAGGTTGGACACAGGGGCTTGGAGCAACCTGCTCTAGTGGAAGGTGTCCCTGCCCGTGGCAGGGGGTTGGAACTGGATGAGCTTTAAGTTCCCTTCCAACCCAAACCATTCTGTGACTCTATGACTAAGTGCTATATCCCTTGTCTTGTTAGAGAGATGGGAGAGCCTCCTGGCAGCAGACTTGGCATTTACAGAGGCTTCCCCCCACTTTCTCTCACCTTAGAAACCATGTGCAAAGCACATGCTGGACTCAATCTATTTTAATCACCACGTGCGTGTCCAGCCCTGAGCCTGCCTGGAAGCAAAATTCCGAGGGGGAATGTTGTTCCCTAGAGCCCCCCTGGCTCCAGGCTTCCTTCCTCGCTGGCTCTGCCTCGCACAGCCCCTGTGCCCCCATCCATGGGTCAGGCTGCGAGGTGCTCCCTCCGAAATCTCCAAAAGCAGCTATTCTGGCAGGTTTTAAGCTACGTGCATCTGTATTTACACACGTTTTTTTAATTAATTTAAAAGGTTTTTTTAAACTAGCTATTAAATTAACAAGAAAAACTGTATAAATATAT
>NW_009937584.1:0-8803 GCF_000696875.1 Nestor notabilis
TCTGCAGGTCTTATTCTGCTATTTTATTGGAAGCGGGAACTTTCGTTATTCATTTTGCAAGGTTCTTCCTAAGTGAACCAGGTCTGTACTTAAACAGGTCGGTGTAAGCTTTAATTCTCTCCCTCTTCAACTCTCTTAAAAAAGACTTTTAGCTCTTTGATAGGTTCCATTCAGTGCCTGGGTGCAAAAGAAGCTTCTCGTTTGTGCCTTCTCATCACACTGAAGCCTACGAGTGTTTCTGCACGCTGTTTTTCCTACAAGAGATCATGTGGAGGAGCCAGAAGAGGAAATCCCCAGTGAGATTATAGTTATCTGCAGTCTTGCATGGCATTTCTGTGAGCCTAGCTTTGCTGTGGTCCTAGTACTCTTTAGACATGGGCAACATCAGTCCAGACACACCAAGCAGGTCCTGGTTTCATTAGCAACTTTTGCTTAGAGCTCTAGCTGCTAAATTTTTGTTAGCTGCTGCAGATGATACGAGAGGGAAAGTTGTAATGGTGTATCTTTAAAGGGGATGAAGTTAAATCTCTGCAACAGCCTCAGTGGAAGTTTACGGTGGGAGATGGAGCTGAAACCCTGAGCTCATGTGAGTCAGAACAAGGATCCAAAATGCTGTCATGGCCTCTGGAACATGCCAACCATGACCAGTTTTGTTTTTGCATGGATGTATCATGAATCAATATGAGTGACACTTTGTAACAATACAGGCCCCAGTCCAGCAAAGAACATGAGATTCTGTGTAATGCTAAACACCCTAACCCACTGTTATCCTTGAAATTCAACCTTCACACATTTTGATCCTTGTGGGTCATGCTTAGGTTGATGCATTCTGCTTGACAGTGACCAAAACACAGGTTTTTGAATCTGCACCAGAGGAAATGCTTTTTTTTTTTTTTTTTTTTTTTTTTTTTCTCACATTTTAAACAAAATGAAATTAATATTTTTTTTGATTTTTTTTTTTTTTTTTTTTTTTTTTTTTTTTTTAGCCAGATTAACAGCAATGGACATTAAATGCTACTTGTGAGAAAAATAAAGAGGTCATCAAACATACCATCATACCGTAGGAGCTACCTGTTTCACATTGAAAATTGTATGCATTTTGAGTTCACTTCATCTAGCCTAAACAAATAGAATGACTATAATTTCTTTAATTTTTCCTGTAATGAAATTATGGATGTGAAATATTTCAAGACCTGTGGAGTGATGAAAGAACTACCTAAAGGAGAGACGATACTACTTCTGCAGACTCAAGAGGCAGAGGAGAATACGGTTATTGGTGGAGTTTCTCAAGGGTAAGTCTCAGAAGCAGTTGAATTGTTTTGTTTTATTTGTTTTCTTGGCACAGCCCATATGACTTCAGTATTCATAGGAAAGGGGTGAAGTCAGTGTCTGCAGAGCCTGGAGTGCTGTACTGGAAGAAGAGAAGAGGAATAATAGAAGTGCAGTGACAAAGCAAATACAAGATAGGAGCTCTGTGTCTGAACGTGACATTGTGACTGAGGCATGAAGCATAACTGTGGCATGGTCAGGTGACGGGTATCCCAGAGCACAACAGACAAGGCCATTCCACTAAGGAGATGGAAATACTGCAGTCACTGTGCATGGGAAAACCTTGCCTGGGATAGCAGGCAATCTTCCATGTCTACCTCAGAGAAGACTAAACGAGCAGGTCCAGAGAACAGTAGTAGCATAGAGGAACATGGACCCTCACGAGAAGACTCAGAGAGAGGAGACATGATTGTTGCTTATACCAGTGAGGTAAATACCCATAAGAGAGAAGAGCTATTCCATCTAAAGAAGAGTATCACCACAACAACAGGTGGATATACTCTGGCCAGGTAGAAATTTAGCTTGTGAGAAAAAAAAAAAAAAACGAAAAAGAAAAAGATCAACCTCTGAGTATGAGAGAAATGAAGTTCTGAAACTCATTGTGGGATTTACCAATGGAAATATGAAATGGAAGTAATTTTAAGAAAACTTAACACATTTCTGCCTGGTATATAACCATGCCTGAAGTTAGGTGATTCTTTTCTGGATTGAAGACACACACAGAGACTGCTTAATACCCATTTCGACACAGTACTAACTTAAAATTAAGTTGTTGATTATTTGAGGGAATGTATTTTCCAAGAAAGAGACTGGGTTGGAATTCCTAGAAGCTAAAGTCCACAGAGCAGCTAGAGCATGGCTGGAAGCAGCAGTCCACTATGTCTTCCCTGTCCTCTATCCTGTACCTTCCATCTTCATTGCCTGGTTAGCGTTCTGGCTACTGCCTCTGCTCTATTATGAACTAGTTTTGGGTTTGTTTTTTTCCCCTTCTTATATTTGCTGTTAAGATAACGGAAGACAAAAGCCACATGTGCTAAAATGGTCATTCTTCCCCCTGCCCCAGATGTCAGAATAAACATTGGTCTAATTTTGATACAATTTGGAAACTTCTACAAGAATAAACCTACCATCTAACTTCTTCAGCTCCCTTTTCACATTATTCCTCCTGAACATAGTCTTAGCTTTGTTCAAGCAGCTGTGAAAACAAATCTCTAATACCTGTGGCTGGAAGCAGCCCTTTTCCAGTTTCATCCTTTTATATGTATTTGTATCCTCTATTTAAAATAAAGCCAAATGTTTCAGAAAGCAGAGTCTCAGTGAAGTACAGGCTAGTGGTACCCTACCTCTCACTTTGCTAGGAAGAAAGTCACATATTTAAGCAGCACACAATATGAGCATGTCAAAATGGATCCAAAATTTAAAGCAATGAAGTTTTGCATAGCCTGCTTCTTATTATTTATAATGAATACATTGTTCAAGCTTGTATTAGAAGCTTTCTTTTTGAAAAAAAAAATAATAGAACTGAAATAATTTCACATGTTTTATGACCTTCTGTAAGTATATTAGTTCAAAGATGATTTAGTCTGCTGTAGCGTTGAGGCTATGCCAAAAACTAATGGAAAAAGAATGACAGAAGTCCTGGAAATCAGTTTGTAAGGTTCAGAGCACTATTCTAGTGAAAAGGAAAGACACTAAAATGGAAAAAAACCCACTACAGTATGAAGCTTCTGAAGAAGGAAGCACTGGAATCTAAATGGCCAGCAGATTTAAGCAAGAAGTTATAAGTAACAATTTTAAAGTGCAGATGAAATATAATTACTATCATACACTGACCAGAAGAAAAACCATCAGCCAAGAAAGAGTCCAATGTTTGAAGAGCTGTTCATTCTCAGGTATCTCTACTTTAGCAGTCTGGGTTCTCTCTGTTACACTGCAGCTGAGCCAAAGACCTAATACTCCTATTAAATCACCTACACATACAGAATACAATTAACGTGACAGTGTATGAGGCATGACTGTCTGTACTCTCAGACATACTGAGACATACTTGTTATAAGTCAGAAGATGGAAAGGTTTGGGGGTAACACTGCTCTCATACAGAGCTATAAGAGTTACTTCACAGCTATTCTAAATGGTGCAGTGGGAGTAGAATTTGGCCTGGTGTTTTCAAAGGTTAGTTAAACAAAATATGACCCTTTTCAGGCTAGGGGAACAAAAGAGGTCAGCTCATTCTCCTGAGCTACAAAAGGTCTTTCAAGGGTACCAAAGAAATAAAAATAAAAGCCAAGATCACACTTCCTAGATGCACACATAGAAACAACACTTGTATGTTAAGGTATCACCCAATGGGAAAAATCCTGGGAGCGTCCCAGTGAGAGTCTGGCCAGAAATTCACCTGCTATGGGAAAGGTGTATAGATCCGAACAGTCAATTTTGTCCAAGATTCTGAAGCAACATAGTTGTGGAACTGGGATTTAACCCACAGTGTCCTATCTTTCAGCATCAGTAGATAACAGTGCTTCATAAGGGATCTTGGAGAATTGCAAAGTCTGCTGAATCTGAATCCACTTTAATAACTCCTTGGGCAAAAGAAGCCTAATGCAGCTTCACTGGTCCATTGTGGGTAAGAGTTTATACAAGTTATTCTCCTGCTTGCAAGGACATTCTGGTACAAGTAGTTCATTGTGTACAAACAGATCAGTTACACAAACATCATTGATTTTATTCATTGCCACTCTAGTCACTTGGAGGAGAGAAAACAACTCTATATCAGTGTCTCAACCAAGCTGCAATAAGATTTACAAATGTGATCACAAAGTGCCTTTGAATCATGTCTGCAATTCTTTCCTCTCCTGCTTCCTCACATGCACACCAACTGTAGCATTCATACGGTGATGGGATAAACCACAGATTTTCACTCTGCTACATCAGGATCGATGCTTAGGACAAGACTGCTAGCAGCCACAAATGAACTCAAAGAAGGAACTGGATCCTGAAGAGAGGCCATTCCTTTCCGATATCTTGCTTTGAAAGGGAAGTAAGTTTCTTTTCAGGTTGCAGATTATTCCCATCTCTCATGCTTTACCACAGAGGTTGGAATTGTTATTTGCTCGTTACTTTCCTTGAGGGCCTCATGCTCTTGGAGTGTAATATATTCCACTATAAGTGTTTTTGTCACACTTTGAACAACTTCCCAGAACAAGAGCATCTGTTTTTTTTTTTCATGTTTTGTGGACCATGTCTCATGTTATAACAGAGAAAAAAATACCTACTTGGAAGCAGAAAAGATGCTTTTTTTAAAGATGTTCAAAAGCAAATAAAAGTGTCAAATCTGAAAGAGACAGGCTCTAGAAGTCTCTCTTTGCTTACATGCAACAGGAAGGAACACATTAGCATGTCCAAATATTAAAGACTGTTCAAGTGTACAGAGGAAATCTCAATTGTTCATGTTTTGATGATTTTAAATGAAAGACATCCTTCCCCATTCTCTTTAGATCAACATTTGTCATAGTAATTAATAAGGAAGTAATTATAATGTAATTTGTCAGAATAATCTGACAGGCAAAGAATTATGTTCTGAAACCTACAGGAATACATAGTTCTAGTTTTCCAACAGATTGGGTACATGTGGGCGGCATAGCAGAGGGTATTTGCCTTTAAGCAGGATAAAAACTTTGGCACTTTCTATTCTCAAGCAAAAATGGGCAGAGGCATTGTCTAATTCTCTAAAATATGTTACATGAGGGAATTTTATCTTAAGAATGGGTTAGTAAATCTGATTTTAACACTTTCTTCATATAAAAGCTACTTTTTTTATAGTGACTTAGAGATTCGCAGTTCAGTTGCAGTAGTTAAGTAGTCGCTGTTTCTTAAGACAGTCAACTTGGTTATTTAGTCATATTTACCAAGAGAAAAATAACTGTCCTCAAAATAAATATAAACTATGAGATGAGGCACCAAAGGATGGAGAAAAAAAGAAACAAGAAAAAATAAACAGTAAACTAAAATCCCTGCTGAGGTTCAGGAGGGTATGATTGTTCTCTCCAACAGCAGCTACAAGAGCCCCACATTTGTCATTGGCTTTTTTGTTTGGTTTGGGTTCTTCTGCTTGTTTGTTTGGGTTTTTTTTAGGGAAGAAATTAACCACAGCTTTACCCAACTAACAGCATCTGTGTCTCTAACAGGTACGGCACAGGATTCAGCCTACAGTATTCCTTGGTATTTCTTTTCAGCACTTTCAACAGATACTGCGATCTTCTGAAGAAAGGTTTGATATTGGCCATTTGCCATTTCCAGAATGCCCTAAAACCCTAGAACTTCTTGTTCCATTTGTCTGTTTATATGACTTTGTTTATGTTTTGGTTTAGTGGACTTTGTGCTTTTGTACTTGTGGCACTGAAAACCCCCATTGATTTCAACACTACATCTGTCTCAAATGAAATGAAAACCAGAGACTTTTTGTGTGTTTCTGTTTAATTGATGTGATTATGGAACAAACAGCAAACCAGCAAGGATTCTGCTGTGTTAGATTCTCATATTGATGTGAAGGGAAGAAACAAGTGACCGTACATATTTCCTATGTCAGGGAGTCCTACAAGAAAAAACCGTCAAGGTCATGCCTAAAAACAGTCAAGAGTTTATCTTGCCTGTAGGTTATGCGGAACACAATCATGTCTTTCAGTTGAGCATATTGCAAATGCTTTTTGGATTAGGAGATTCTGCCTTCTGTAACGTGTTGTCAAGTGGTCTTTGAAAGAGCAGGAGTATTCAACTGCACCCATCCACAGTTTCAGGAGACTTGGAACTGTAAGGACTCTATTCTTCTCTATATTCTTCTTTTGCAGGTGGCAAAAGAGAAAGAGAGAGAACTGGCATAAAGAGCTGCAGAAAAAGAAATGTGACAATGATTTAATGTCCCCTTTAGATTACAGTATACAGTCCTTACAGAGCAACTCAGAGGACAGTGAATACCTCGGTCAAACCTGTGCAAGGCACCAGCTCTCCATGGAACCACTTGCTGTAGCAAGCAAATTCACTGGGAAGGGCACTCCCACCTGCAATAATAGCACAGTGCTCCTCAAGCTGGCCTTCAGGCCTACCCTCTTTTATTTAGAGATAAAGAGAGTAAGAGGCTTAAAAATACAATCAGCATGAGTCTGGCATTACTCTCACTGTTCCCAGAGAAAGGACAACACGCTGTAAAGAGAAGAGGTGTCCCACCATTTCGGGTCAGAGTACATACCAAAACAGTCACAAGCAAATGACGCAATGTGAAGGCATGGACTCAGGATTCTGTGGCTGGTGGGGGGCCTGATGCACGACTGGGGTGACAGCAGTGGAGAAGGAGCAACTAGCTGTGAGGTATTCCTTGAAACAGAGGAGAGGCCCATGCCAAGACCTTCTCCAGTGTGAGGTAGGATGCCAGCTGCATGAAACAGGGAGTTTACTTCGTGCCTCTAAGGATGACTTTCAGTACTGCTGAGACCAGTACTGAAGGTGTTAGTGCCAATGACGCAGAGAGACAAAGCGTTCTCAAGATTAAGGCAGTTAATTTCTGCCTGCAAAGCAAGATTTTAACAGTGCCCACGTGAGGTGATGGAAATGTTACCTAAGTTGAATTTTTCATAGGTGGCTGCTAGCTGTGTGTACTTCAGCTTTGGTGTCTGTCCCAGAAGCCCAGTACACTGAAGTACCTTGCACTCACAACTGCACAGATGCTACAGAAACATCATGGGCATCTCAGCCTAGAAACTGAGCATTTTGCTTCATATCTGCCACAGCTCTTTGCCTGTTAAAGGTTACCACACACCGAGCAGCTGGGTACGGCAGACCATGGAGCAGGTATTTGTTAGGCAAGTGGTGTACACCTAATGCAATGAACTAAGTCAAGAGACTTTCTTTCTCCTTGTCCTATCTCAAAGCCACCAAGTGAGCTACCCAAGCTTGTCACACCATACAGGGACCTTGGACCTCAAATGGGATAGCTGGCCCTGCAGCACTGCTACAAGGGCTCAGTGTGATATAGGTAAACCCACCCCTTCAAGGTAATTTTCAAGATTTCCAGCATGGTGCTTGCACAGCATTAGCTCTGATCACCTGGCTGCTACTGCGAAACAGCCAGCTGAAAATGAACCTTCTAAATTCATCTGGAAGGTAGGCTAGCACAAGGAGCCATAGCTTCACTGAAACCAGTGGGCTTCCTCTTGGTTTGTTTCCAGTATTAAACATGGTCCATTTTCTCAATTTCAGGATGTTAGAAGCAATGAGTCATCAGTCCTGCTAAATCTAATTTCTATGTGTGAGACATGCCAAAACAGTAACTAGGTGAAAAACTCCCGTGCGTAAGCATACTGGTAGGAAAGCAAACTACTACTCAGGGGAATTCTGTGTTATTCTGTAGAATTGTTATTTGGGAAATGAAATCTGTTACAAGTAGCTCATGACGGAAACACTGTCACACTTTTCCAGTGTGACAGTAAAAGATGCTGCTTTTTTCCTTTACACAAAGACAGTGTCATGGACTGTTTCACAACCACACTGTTTCTATCCTGATTTTGCATAGAGCAGTAAACACCATCACATCTTTGTGTACATTTTATTCCTGAGAAATGCACCACGAGGCTCTTTATGAGTGATGGAAATTAAGAGGCAACGCAGTCTTTCAGAAAATAAGCTGATCAGTATATATACTGTAATAAGTCAAGACAAAAAGAACTGCAGGTTTCAGAGGCAAAATGATCTAACATGAGAAAGGGGTTGTTGTAATTAAGATATACAGAGTAAAGTACTGGAAAAGAAAAGGGGAACGTAGAATTCTCTTCACACTCATGAAAAGAAGGTTCAGCACCAGTTTCTTGACTGTTTGGGACTGAACCCCGTAACTGACATTACCTATGTATGAAACACTGCTGCAAGTACATGGTTCACTAGCCCACCGTGCCAAATAGATCTGCTCTCCCTTTTTAAAATGTCACCCTTCCTCTCCTAAATTCCATGTTGGAGTTGCCTTCCCCTCTTGTCACAACAGGAAACAGCCTACCTGTAGCTAAGGCCATTATGCTCACTGGCATTTTCCAGCCTCTGCTTTAGGTTTTGGTTATGACAAATACCAAAACTGCAGAGAGAGAACCAGAGTCCCGTTCATTTTTAGGGTTTTCTAGTCAGCTTCCTCTGCAGTTTGTTTGTCTGCTCTGCACTCTATGCAAACCACAGCGCTGGCGTGGTGCTTTCCATAGTGGGCTGAAAAGCTCCCAGAAGGATGGTAGACCCGGACCCTAACAGCACCACGGGACACGCCGTCATCAGAACAGACCGTCCTTGCATGAGGGCTGCTTCCCCCACATCCCCCTCAGCTAAGCCAGAGGGTCCAACGGGCAACCCCTTCGCTAACGGCAAACCTCCAAACCCCTCGGCTGTTGCCACGGATGACCCAAAATGGGGCTAAAACCCGGGATAAGCGCGCACCCTGCTCACA
>NW_009937585.1:0-31708 GCF_000696875.1 Nestor notabilis
GCTCGGTGCGTGCCTCCCCGGGGTGGCCCCGCAGATTGAACCGTGCCCTTAATGAGGAGAAGGCGATAAAAGTTCTCCTGGTGCAAGAGGGGTGTAGTGCGGGGTGGGGAGCAGCAGCAGCAGCCAGCTGGGAGACGGCCGCAGTTGGCTTTTGTACTCTGGATGCGGTTCAATGCAGCTTATTCTAGCTCTGGAGGCAAATGGGCTGTGAAAACAACGCTGTTTTCTTTTTTTTCTTCTTTTCAAAGGCTGTGGCGTGTGTTGTTAGGAACGCAGACTATCAGTATGCGTGCAATGTGTTAGGCTATTCAGAAACATTAGCTAAGCTGCAGTTGGCGCGTTAGACTTTTCTGGGCTTTTTTCCTATTTTTAGTTTGTGTTTCATCTATATTAAAAATGTAAAAAAGGTCGTTCTTTTTGTAAATATTTTTAAGTTTTTAAGTCATAGCTCTTACAGAATTATTTTCTAGCAGTGTCTGCCTCATCTTGCTCATCAGCCCTTACTGCAAGGGCTGCTGTAAAGACTGCCTCTGGAAACTGTCAAGTTCCCTAGCCTGGCAGTCTTGACTTTAAGTGAGATTTATAGGTGTGTGGAGAAAAGGAGTGGTCATATTTCAGCTCTAAGTAGTTGTCCTTTAACCAATAATTATATAAAGGAACCGTGATTTTTTTTTTTATTAATACCTTATAAATTTTATATAAAATGTGAGTAGCTACTTTTCATTTTTCTTATATGTTCACATGTTTATATGTGAAACAGGAGGAAGGTCTCTGATGAAGCTGCTTTTAGTGACACATGACATCCAGTAAACTAAATTACTGGATGAAATAATCTTACACCAAGATCATAGGTTGGAGATAAGGTTTCTTTATCAGCCTATTTACTTGTAAACTTGAAACTTCTTGCTTGGAAACTTAATATTGTTGCAGTCAATACCTAACTTCAAAATAAAAACTAGACTAAAGCTAAAGTCTTTTGATGATCCGAGTACCTGATTAAGTTTAAAACTTGAAATTGAGACTAGAAAGGTACAGGTCACTGACTTTTTCCCATCTGTAGGTCATTGTGTTTCTGCACATTGTTGGGCCCCTGCTGGGGAAAAAAAATACTTCATGTAGCAATATAGCTGGAGCGAGAAACTAGCTCTGAATACAACTTACAAGATACAAGACTTATTGCTTGAAGCAATTATCTTTATAATTAAAAATAAAAACCCAACCTATTCTAAAAGTATCAAATTCATAGCTAGAAATAGCATGAGGTTTTGGTTATAATTGTGATGCTTGCTTAACTTTTTGTATCTGTTAGTTTCTTTAATATCCAGGTGGATTAAAAAGCGTATATGTTAGATGTTAGTAATTCCAAGCATTACAGTTACAGGAAGCAAGAAAACTAAAGTACAACCTGCACTGTGGGCCTTAAAACTTCAGTGCTTGTGCAGGTTCAAGTTGGATTTCATTCCAGCTATTAGACACATCTACTTTTTCTAATCTGACAACACTTCATAGGTTTTTTTCTGTTTGTTTCATTAAAGTAATAATGAAATAAGCTTGAAATAACAGTGCAGTCTTGCACAAATTAACTGCTGTCCAGGGAAGCTGTCATCCCTTGGAGAATATGATGAAATGGGTTTTATTCTTCCTCAAACTTCAGTTTGCTGGAAATGTTGAAGTTAGAATTGTCTTGAAACTGTCGGCACAGCTCTCTGAAATAGAGTTTAGCTGCTTGTGAAATTAAACTGTCCAGCAGATTTATGCTGAATAAAGAAGTGAGGTCTACGCAGTAATCACTTCTGTCTGAGAAATTTATACTTAAATAGCAACAAATGATGAAAGCCAGTTTACAATATGTGGTGGTGAAATTACAAATAAGAGTATTGTGGTTTTGCAATGAAGCTTTAAAACTAAAGTATTCTTAAAAATACTTTAAAGCAAAGTAAGGTAGAAAAGACTCAAATTTCTTCAGTCAAATCTGTTTTAGTTAAATACTGGTGGGTCTTCTACTGAGGATGGAAAATTTTGCTTACCTTGGTTGCTAAATCCTAAACTTATGTTTCCAAGACTGAAACTTAGATGGGTAAGGGAAAGACATTCAGCAAATGTCTAGTAAAAGAATCCTGGAATAACATACTGTAATTGTTTTGTCTTGGATTAATTGTTCTCATTTAACGTTTCCGGTTTTTTTTAATGCAAGACTTCAGAAGTGTAATTTCAGCCTTCTTTTCTGTTATAACTTGTCTATTGAAACATTTTCTTGGGTTTTTTGCCTTTGGTCAGTAACTCCTAATTCCAATAAACTGTTCAGTGATTCATTCACTGTAAGTGCTCTATATTACTGAGGTAGCTGTTCAAATTCTTACTGGTTTAGAAACTCACTAAGTCATTATTGTTAGTTGCTGTCAGATGTCAGTTGTGACTGCAGATATTTTTGCGTACAGATGTGCTAAAACTCCATAGCAGTCTTCAGTTTCTTAATCTTGTGAACCCATTCTCTGAAGAACTGATGAATGACATGTTTTTCTGTAACCAAGGACTTGCCAAACTTTACAATTAAAAAGAAAAAAATGTGTCTGTCTAGCTGAGTACCTGTTAAAGCTGGTTTGGGTTAAGTTTATATGAACATGTCATCTGTGGAGGCTGAATCTGAATTACATTTTGGTGATCTTTAAGAATTCTTCAAGTATTCACCTATGTAAGAGGAAGCTGGAGCACTGATGCCTGTCCTTATCTAACAAAGAAATACAGCTTTCAGAATAGCTGCCTTGTTACATGGAGGAGAATGGAACTTCACATGCCAGGATTTTCTGGGTTGTGTTACTGGAACAAAACAGGAGCAATTTCTGTGCACTTCTCGATTAGCTGAGGAGGTGCAGATACAGGTTAGACAGTTACTGCTGCAGAACTGCCCAAAATAGAACTCTGTTTCGGCTGTGCTCTACTGATTTATGTTCCTCTGTATCTGAGCAATGTAACCTTGCTGGTTACAGCATAATGTATTTTGAGGTACTGATGCATGTAGCTTCCAGTTATTTATTTTTGCTTTCTAAACTGAAACCTATTGTAAGTCGATGTTTGTGTTTCCTCCATTGTTTTGTATGCATTAAGTGGCTTTTCTAACTTTCAGACACAAAATCAGGCCTTGCTAGATTGTAAGAAATACCTGAATTGTAAAGGCAATTTTGTGTCTTATATGTGCTTTTAGTAGATAAATAAGTTTGTGTACGTGCATTGAAAGAGGCTTAACATCAGCACAGTAGATGTGAGCTGTCCTTGTCATCTCAGTGCTGGTCTTGCTGGTGTAGAAGTTTTTTGGAGTTCTGTCATGCATTTAATGTCAGTAACAGCAAGCCTCAAGCAAAAGAGCTTTAACTGGACATTAATGACACAGTGCTGCCAAAAAAGAGGAATGTGTGGAGATAAGCCATTCTCCTTTCCTGTTTTTGCACACAGAATCATGTAATGTTTTCTTCAAATAAAGCAAGCTGTGGAGTCTGTGAAGTTATAAGCAGCAGATAAAATGCAGGCTATCTAGAAATCACTTTCTTTTGAAACATTTTCTATAGGATTAAGGTAAGAATGTGGATGGAATACCAGGAGGAGAAATTTGCCCTTGCAAGACTCAAGGCTGAAACTCTACTTCCAATGCCAGCGCAGTCCTTAAATTTCTAGGAGATTGTTAAAATTATTAGTATACCATTAGAATTTTATTTTGACCGAGGCAAGGTTATAATGATCTAGATTTTTAAAGTTGGGGATGATATACAAGACAGTAGATACCTAAAACTGAAGTCAGGAAGGATATCAGCTTTATGGATTTGAGCCTGCAGAGAGCCAATGAAGCATGTTTGAGATGAGCTGTTAATTCAGTGCTGGCATCTCAATAACAGGAAATTGTTAGTGTGTGTTTGCTGTTCTGGGGAAGGAGTCTAAAAGCTTATTAATGTTCTTAATTATTTAAAAACCCCTTGATATCCTGGTCTATTTTACTAGTAAATAACGATAGTAGTTCTGAGTCTAGCATTGTGCCTTCATTATTCACTTTTGTACTGAAACAGGATATTGTAGCTAGTCAGTTTTCTCAAAGCTTATGTCACCACTATTGTGTTCTTAATAGTTTGGCCTGAATAGCTATGTGTGTGCTGTGTCATGCTTTCTACTGTTTTCTACGGACAGACCTTTTTGCAGTTAGGATTTTGCTTCGTGGAAAAAAAACCCACCCCAAAATTAACTTTTGCTCTCTGCCTTCTTTTCTTTTCTTACAGGTAGAGCAAGTGAAATTATTAGATAGGTTTAGCACGAGCAATAAGTCACTGACGGGAACGCTATACCTTACAGCAACTCATCTGTTATTCATAGATTCAAGCCAGAGAGAGACATGGGTAAGGATGATGAATGCTTGCAGCTCAGAAGCTGAGGTTCTCCAGCTGCATTTGTTTTTCCTGATCTAAGGTTGAATTTGTTTGCTGAAATGTTCATCGAAGTTATTCCCCACGCTCCTCTTGTTCATGATATTGTCATAAGTTAATGATTTACAGATTGTACGCTTGCATGACACTGCTGCAGTTGAAATTGGGTATTGTTGAAAATGTTCACTTCTCAAGCTTCTGTAATTTCTTCTGTAGCCTTCATTTCTATTCCTGAGTGAATATGTGATGGTTTCTTTAAAAAACTGACTTGCACCACAGTTCGGAGGTGGGAATGGGAAACTGATAGGTAGTTTAAACATCAGGTTTAAAAATTCTGTGTTAATTTACCTTGTATTTAGATCCTGCCTAAGTTAAATGAGATGGCAAAATCAAAAGAGCTAGGCTTTTGTAAAATATTGAAGATCCCATGTCCTTTTTTGAGTGGCAAGCAGCAGTTTCTTCTCAAATCGTCATCTCTGGAATAAAATGATTCAGAAGGGGCTGCAGCTTCTTGGTGACCCGTACCAATGCAGTACCATCAAAGTTGGCTAGTACAGTAATTCCCATCAGCTTTCTCTGCTCATGTGCTAATGGCACACATGTGGACATCAAGTTATGGCTTCCCCTGTAGCTCAGCTACCTGACAAAATGAGTCCCTGTCATCCTTCAGGATGAAATCTCATTTCCCTGGGTGTGGTTAATTTTTTTCCTGTAGGTGTATTTTTCTGGGTTACCCTTCGTCCTGTATCCTGATTATCCAACTAGGTGCCTCATGGTGCTTTCGAGAAAACTTATTTTTCTCTGATTTGTTCTTGGATACAATGTACAATTTTATATAAACCAAATTGTGTCCTTTCATGCAAAATGGGTTACTGGGGAGAACATGATTCAGAAGCATTGTTTGTGTCTCCCTGTGCACTATGTTAAAAAGTTTCATTTTGGGGAAATTGTGTCTATATTCGGAGTATTGCATTTCTGTGATGATAATGCAAGTATCAAGTATAATTATGATAATGTCTTCAAGATACAGTTTCTTTGCAAATGCATATTTGGCAGCATAGTTTTCAGATGCCTAATTCTGATCAATATTTAAGAGAAGATGATTACTTCAACGAGGTAGTTAAAATTGTACAAGAACATCTTGTTCAGTTGAGGTAATGTATCTGTGGCTTTCGGCCCAATGATTGAACAGCTGTTAGTTTCCTAAATCCTGTGTAGATTTGCCACAAAGATAAATCTATCAAGGGCTTTTGTATATCCATTACTGACAGTCTTCTGTAAAGTGGTTGAAAGGCAAAATTTAGGTGAGAGACTGTCATGTCTACATAACACAATGGGTAGTATAGATGTTTTTCTTACCTCCTCTTCATTCTGTAGGTGTTAAATACTGGCATTCTAAAATCTTCAACATCTTCTGTATTGTATACTTTGAGTTGCTTTTGCTGACTTGTTTTATTTTGCCTGAGAATTCTGAAATACGTTCCTGTAGATCCTTAAAAAATAAAAAAAAAAAAAAAAGAGGTCCTGTTTGGACCCTGCCTAATTAAATGTAAGTTTGTCAGTTATCCAAGTTACAGAAGAGTAACCACAGTGGAGCTTTACTTCTCCCTTTTGCATTTAGAAGGATGTTTATTATTGCTTACAAACATTAGGTAGCACTTCAGAATATGAGGCAAGAAAATAATTATTTTGAGAAATTATGGTATCCTGACCAAAATGCCAGTCTTGGATTTCTTCTTCTAAGTTTATTTCTTTTTATAACTAAATGATTGACAAAATCAGTCAAAATCCATAATCAGCATTGCGTAATATGTCTTACATCTGCTCTTGTAAACAGTATATTTGCTGTTCTCATTTTTCGTCAGTGTGCTAACACTGAGTTTTTGTATGCCACAGATACTACATCATCACATTGCTGCAGTGGAAAAACTTCCCTTGACTACTTCTGGCTGCCCCCTTGTCATCCAGTGCAAGAACTTCAGGATAGTTCACTTTGTTGTTCCCAGGGAGAGAGATTGTCATGACATCTATAACTCTTTGCTTCAGCTGTCAAGAACAGGTAATACTTCTAACTGTAAAAGACTTTGCAGAATATGCCTGAATAACAAGCTGGTGGTGGAAAATCTGTGGCTCTGAATATTTTATTTTTTTTATGTGCACTATGTAAAAGTCAATAAATGGGTTTGGTATGTAGGGGAATTTTAATGGTTAAGTATTCATTTCCATATAAATTCAGGTGTGTTATCTGGCTCTTATAGGTCACTGATGTTCACTAAGAGAATGTGAGATTCCTGTATTGTTTTGTGTTTCTAGTGTTATTCTTGAAATTGTGACTATAAATGCATATAGTCTCTTAATTGTTGTGCTACATAGATGAAATACTTATGAAGACTTCCAATAATTTTGCCCTTTACCTTGTTTAATTTTGTCAGTTTTCTTTTTGTGACCTCTGCTTTGTTCTTATGGACCTAGAAATGTCCCTGCTGAAATAGGCCATGCACACTCAAAGTTTTCGTAACCTGCTAAGTACCTATAACTGTGTCAGTTAACTGTATAACATCAAGAGTGTCCAGTATGTCTCTAGTCTTGCTTCTGAGAATCTTGAAGCCTGAAACTTTCTCTACAATTTGGGCAATCTCAAGACTTGCCAACTGTGCTGCCTTTCTCCACTCAGACGTTTTGGGGGGCAACTTATTACGTAGTCTTATTCTTTACCTTTTAGCAAAATATGAAGAACTGTATGCCTTCTCCTATAATCCAAAACAAAATGAATCTGAGCAACTCAAAGGCTGGCAGCTTATTGATCTAGCAGAAGAATATAAGAGAATGGGAGTGCCAAATGCAAACTGGCAGTTGTCTGATGCAAATCGTGATTATAAGGTGAGTGCTGGAATAGAAATGTGTTTTGCTCTGCATCTGTTTCTGCTCTGTCCTCGGACTCTAGTCCTATAGAAAACAATCTAATACTATGAAGTGACTTGGCTTGCGGTGTAAGCAGAAACTTGCAGGTGGGGAGAGTGTACTCCTTCATCAGTGTGCAGTCTTAAACTTTCTAACTGAACTTTCTTCCAAGGCCCCATTGAGAGGTATGTGTGCAAGGATGCATGTGTTCTTTGGGATTGTTTCTAGAGTGTGCTTACCTATTTGTAGAAAGTCTGGTGCTCTGCAGCTTTGTTACCTCTTAACTAAGAAGGTTTCTACTTGAGCATTTGCAGTGTTGGCTGTGGTAGACAGTGGCTGTGCAGCCAATTCCCAGATTAGATTTCATTTTACTTTATAGTCTGCAAATACTAAAAATGAGGGAAATAATTTCAATGTTTTGTTTGAAACAAAGTCGTAGCATTTCTGCTGAAGTGGTATTCTTGAGAAGTGAATGCTAATATAGCAGTGCTTAATTGTATAACTTGGGTACCAATTTGTACTACTTTATCCATGGCTTGTCTCCTCTTCTGAGCTATTTATGTATATATAAATATGTTAGTGTTTATCCTTTGCCTTATTTCACTTAACATCCCTCAAATTGGATACAGTAAAACTAGTATAGGCTTTGTGCCTAGTACATAAAATTCTGTTTGTGTATCTGTCTCTTTCAGATTTGTGAAACCTATCCTAGAGAACTTTATGTTCCCAGAACTGCAAGCAAGCCCATAATTGTTGGTAGCTCCAAGTTCAGAAGCAAAGGAAGGTTCCCAGTGTTGTCATATTATCATAAAAATAAAGAGGTATAGTGTATGTTCCTCTTAATGCAAATATGCTGAAAAGTGTTTCTCAGTATTTCGCAGTAGTTCAGGGTAGGTAAGGAGGTAAGTACAGTGATGTGTATGAGAATGGTGTAACTCATGATAACCTTAAATATGGCTGACACTAGTAGTGTCTAACAGGCTCCTGAATTAAGATAAGCCAGTTTAAAAGAAATCCTTCAGCTGAATCTCTTGGTTTTCAGAAAAACTTTTGTCAAGTGATCGTTCTGTTAAGTGATTTGTCTTTCTTGATATATTAAGAATAAAATCTGTTAGATGAAATACCCCTCCCTCCCCCCACCAAAAAAACCTCACAACAAAAATAAAATAAAGAAATCCCCCCAAAAAAACCAAACCACCAAAACAATAGAGCTGTTTTTTTAAGGAGGAATTTGCAAGAACTAGAGGATGAGAAATAAGGTTTTGCAGGGTTTGGTAGAGTGAAGTGGCATCTACCTGTCTTGGCTAAGGGGTTATCTTTGAAGGGAGAGGAGGACTGTCACCCTGCAGAGTTGAAGAATTTGAGGGATGAGTGCTAAGCTACTGGGTGCATTTGAAGATAATGATTATTTGTAAGATGCACCTTGTGCCTTATGAAATACAATTTACATTAGATAACATTGTACTTGTGGTAATAAAATTGTACTTGCAGTAGTAAACCCATATTTTATTTAACACCAAGAGAGCAGCTTGCTTTCATAAAGTGTGTTTTCTTTGGCCTATACCTTTTTGTACTTCTATACTTGGGGAAAGTCGATATAAACTGGTACTTTGCCTATGTAGATGAGCCTGAAAAAAAGTTTTGATAAACTTTTTAAGTTGTTCGTGCTGCGTGTGAAGGTCTGCAAGCGACGTGTTTGATAAAAGTTAGAACACCTAAACTTTTTTCAGTTTAATGCTGTTATCTGCCAAATGAAACAACTTGTTTCATTGTCTTTTTAGAATGGTGCAAAGCATTTCAACTACAGGTATAGAAGCTGATGCTAATTTGATCTTTGTTTTGTATGGTAGGCTGCAATTTGCAGATGCAGTCAACCTCTCTCAGGTTTCAGCGCCAGGTGCCTGGAAGATGAACACATGCTGCAAGCCATCAGTAAAGCTAATCCTTCAAATCGCTACATGTATGTCATGGACACCAGGCCAAAGGTATGTACTTGAGGCTCTACAGACCCGCCTGTCTTGCTGAACATTAGAGTACAGGGATACAGTGTAATTCTGAAAAAATCAGTTAAATAGGACTCAATCATGGGCAAAAATGTTCTTTAAAGGTAAAGTTAGGCCTCACTAGTCAGGCATTTAATTACTTGCTTTCTTAAAGAAGCTGAATCAGGATTCCATTAGAATTCACTGAATACGCTGGTGAACTTCTAGAGATGTGTTCAAAAATACATTCAACGTAGTTAAAGAAGACATAGGGGAAATTCTTATGTAGCCTTCTGAGGTCATCAAAGAATGGTTTGGGTTGAAAGGGACCTTAATGATCATCTAGTTCCAAATCGCTACTGTGGGCAGGGACACCTTCCACTAGATCAGGTTGCTCCAAGCTCTGTCCAGCCTGGCCTTGAACACTGCCAGGGATGGGGCAGCCACAGCTTCTCTGCACAGCCTGTTCTAGTGCCTCACCACTGTACTTCATCACTATGTAATTAAAGTGAATTATGTTGGAGGGGGGTTTGCCCTGTTTTGGAATGTGGGGTAACTTTCACTCTGTGGAACCATCTGCATTTAAATTAGTTTTCATTTCATTCAAATCTCTGAATTCAGGAGAAACATCTGGAAAACAAGTATGTAAAGTGAAAACCCTACACCGTATGCTCTGCGCTTATTTTTCAGCAGCAAATCAGGCTGAAAGACTGAAGCTGAGCCAATTGTTGTTTTTTATAGTTGTAATTTTTATAGCTGCAGCAATTTATTAGCTTCTTAGCCCTAAAATTGACATTTTTAGGATTCCTGGAAAGCACATGTTTGGCTAGGTCTGCGTCTTTCCTTTTTAGGTTAATTGTTTTGTAGTGTTTTGCTCAGAAATATTCAGAAATAATTAAAGTTTTGCTGGTGGAAATACAAGGGAGAGAATAGGAAATCATTAAATGCATTATTTGGATATGTCAGCTCTAAATATACACTGACTGTTGCTTTTTATATACCATGCCTTTCTTGCACTTGAATGCTGTCTGGTTGATATGCCAACAAACCCTTAATTCATTGGAATCTGCTTGTATGTGCTCTTGTGTGTTTCTTTTCCCAGTGTATTCCGTTGAAATTGTATGACTTTTGTTTCTTAATTTGAGATATTTCTTTTTTGTTTCAAGTGCCGTTTTTCAATATTTTTATTTTGCGTTTTTAAGCTTAATGCAATGGCAAACAGAGCTGCTGGGAAGGGCTATGAGAATGAAGACAACTACTCTAACATTAGGTTCCAGTTTGTTGGCATTGAAAACATTCATGTAATGAGATCCAGCTTACAGAAACTTTTGGAAGGTATGTTCTAACTGTGCTATAACAGTATGTATGAAAACAGGATAAATGTTTTTCTCAAGTCTTCAATGATAGCTTACCCAAACTTTATTGATATTTCTATATTTTACTCCAGCTTTGTGTAGTACCAGTTTGCTGTTATCTGTGGTAATGAATTACCTTAAACCTTTACCTTTAAGCCCAATGAATAGAGTTAATTTGTAGAAAATCAACTGAGTGGCACTTAAGTCTTGGGTGAACCTCATTAGTGTGGCAGTGACTTGTGGGAAAGTTTGGTATAATCCCTCATTCTTCTGCTAGTATCTTCTGTTCCAGAAAATTAGCTAATAAATCTTGACTGACTCTTTGAAAGAGGCCTGTTCCTGTGTAATAATGGATGATGAAGAAGTGTGTGCAACAGTTAAACTTCAGGCTTTGTATTCCTTCCATTTGACTTAGCATCCCACCAACAGTACTTAATGGAAGCTACGGAAAGATATTTGTTAAGGATAAAATATGTTTTAGTTTTCCCCTGTGTGGAGGATTGGTTTATTTAAACTCAACTTGAAACAAAATCATGAGTAGTATCTGTAGTTGTTCTTCAGATCGGGTTTTGGGGTAAGTGAACAGAGTTCTGCTTCAGTCTGTATAATTCAGTAGAATTTTGCTGAATGCCGGTCTAGAAATAGAAGTATCCTTAGGGACAAAGGAGAACACTTAAAATTTAGAGATATGCAATAATTTACTTCTCATACCCATGTAGAAATGTGCCATCAGTTGACTGATCAGGAAGGAAATGATATGAAAATGGTTCATAGCTTAAAATGAGGAAGATGTCTTTTTCACTTCTAGCTTCCCCTGGACATGCTGAACTGAATGTTCTCAAATCAGGAATGTGATGCCAATGACCCTGTTAGTTCAAGTGCCTTTGTAACTGGGACCGTCCTCAGTTTTATTTATAACAAACTACTGTTATTTATTCTTCAGCACATGTCCTGCTCCTAGGCTCTTTGTCTATCTGCCCAATTTGCCTTCAGAACTGAACGGTTCCATTTACAAGCAGTATGTAAGACATAATCCTTCCCAACATCATTTTGTAATGGGACTTACACCATGGAGCACACTAGGGGGATTTACAGTCTATTCTTTGATTCAGCTGGGGTTTATTTCACTGAATACAAGATACTTTAGAAAAGTTTTTTTTAAGTAGTGTGTCAATGTGGACATGACAACACTGCTCCCCTGATGGGCATCTGTACAACAGTAGTAGAAGAATCCTTACATAGACTAAATTTGTGGCTGTGGTATTAAAATCCAGTTTTTATATATTCAAAAATACAGTACTACATGTCAGAAAAGATTCAAATCTGGTAAGCAAACAGGTTTTGTGTATGTCAAGAAAAAACATTTCTGCAGGAAATATTTGAGGAAGAGGCTCAATAATAGCTGCTGTGGTCTGCTGTGTATGTTTTGATGATGGAAGTGTGTTAACTAAGGGGTGGGTGGGGTTTGTGGGTTGTGTAGAGTGTCTGTATGAGGTTGCTTGGGGTTTTTTCATTTGTTAAAAACAACCTCTGCTTCCAACCCCCTGTGCTTCAGTCTGCAGGTTCTAGTCACCTCTTGAACTGCTGCATGAGGCATTGCTAGTAGTATGTGTAAGAACAATCAAGCAATGGAACATTGAGGTTTGGGGTCTTGGATGCATGCAGGGCACATGTCTTTATGATGGGATCCATATAGCCAAAACTATCTTAAATTATAGTTATTTTGAAGTAGCTGAAGATCTTAATGGTACCATAAATCATATTTTAATCTTTTAGGGACCATAAGGGACTGGAGATGTGTGTGTTGGGTTTGTTGGTTTTTTTTGTTTGTTGGTTTTTGTTTTTGTTTTGGTGTGGGGTTTTTTTATCCCACCATTGAGTCAAAACAGTGTCAATGTAATTTCTTTATTTCATCACTAAGCAGTATAAAAATGTCTGTGTTAACTCACAGAAATGGAAAGTAATTCTTTGGCCTCAACATGTTCTTGTCTCTGCCTTGGTTTATAAAAATATAGAATTCTAGCTAGAATGGGGAAATACTAAGGGTGAAATATTTCTACGCAGCTGAAAATTCTGATCAAAAGCAGATTTTGACAGCAGTAACTGGGTGAAAAGAAACTGAGGGCTAGAAGCCTGTTTATTTTCTAGCTGAAAGCTTGTGCCTTAAACCACAGGGTGCACAATGTAGGGGTAGACATGGCCTTATCTGTGCAATCCCTTCCTAGCAGATATTTGAGTTTACAGACACTGGAATGTTTTTAGTATCTTTACCATAGAGTTATGTACCTGTTTGTGTACTGTTGTGGTTGAACAGGTGTATGGAACCACTGGTGTAGAGAGAGCGAGAGCTACATCAGATAGGAATGGATCAAATAGTTCTCAGCTGATTTCCTCTGTGGGCTAGACCTTTCAGGAGCAGCACTCATGCCTAATGATGCTAACTCTTTGAAAGACTAGGGAAAACTAGCATTGCTTTTGCTGCTTTTACTGATACTTACAGACTAATCTTTAAAATTAGGTCTTGTCTCCCAGGGTTTCTTGATGTTTTGTTACCTCATTGTGCTATGGTTTGCTAGATAGTTTCGTAGATGACAAAGATCTATAGACTTTAGAAAAAGTGCTTCAATGCTTATTTGGAAGCCTGTCTTTGTTACAGTGTTCAGCAGCAATCGGCACTATGACTCTCCTGAGCAATGGGGAGTAAACAAAGGCTTTTACGGCTGAAAGCTGAGAACCATGTAGTGCAGATGCAGGAAAGGTCCAGGAGGCAGTGGTTTAAGAGGTCATAGCCTTCATTAGATCAGGGGATTTGACTGAACATGAAACTGTGTCACAGAATGACTTGGTGAATTTTGTTCTCTACTTTTTCTGCTGTCTCACTTCCTGCCATAGTTGGAGACAAAGATTATTTTGCAGCTGTTGTATGAATATCCCCACAGATAACTTTTGGCTAGAGAGCCTTTTTATTTTAATTTGGGGCCCACTACCTTAGAATTATAGAATCGTTTCGGTTGGAAAAGGTATTTAAATCATCAAGTCCAACTGCTAAGCTTGGTAGAAAGCAGGTTTCCACTGTGGCAGGGGCAGGTATTGATGTGGATGACAAACTCTGGTATCTTCTTTTAGAATCCCTCGTAGCTGAAGCTGGTTTAGCCAGCAAGTATTTCTTTTATCATTGCCAGAAGTTTGTCTTGTTTTGACAGTAATGTAACTGTGTGAGTTGCTACTCAGTATCATATAAGAATGAGATAATCTTTCTCATTTGTGAATTGTGTCCATGTTTGAAACTTTCAGTCTACCTCTATACCTCTTGCTGCTATGCTGGAAGGCATCTTTCCTTTGAGTTCTTCCCTGCCCTCTCAAGTGGTATTATTGTTACAGGATTAAAGTTTGCTAAGAAAGAGTGGTAGACATCAGTCAGAATTGTAGTATGTCAGAGCTGGAGATAGACAATCCAGATGGTTTTCAGTTCATCACCATGTCCTGGTAGTGCATTCACTTTATTCTCAGCAGAGTGGAGAAGGTGATGAAGCTCTGGCAGTCTGACTACTATGAACTGCGTATACTGTCTGGATGCAGCTACTTCCTACTAGTAGTTGTAATTTTTAAGTATTTCTGGTAAGCTTTTGGCATTTTTGTTGCCTTACCCTTACCTTGTTTGGTGAGGCAAGGGTAAAGCTCCCTGTTGGGGTTAACCAGTGTATTTACTTTAAATGTTACTTTGTCAAAAAGTCACAAAGATCTTACTCCTGTCATTTATAGTTAGTGTAGTTCTACAGAGTCAAATTTTGGATGGAGAATGCTTTGTAGTACCCCTCTGTTAAAAATCATTTGAATGGTGGTTTCCTGAAAGATTTCTAATCAGCTTACAACATGGAACATTAGAAACAATATACGACTATTATTCTTTCTCTGTTCAGGTTATAGGTAGCTGTACCTGTTTACATCTTTCCAACTCTTGGTTTCTTTCAGTCAGTGGCACAAAGGGCTTGTCAGTCAATGACTTCTTGTCTGGTTTGGAGAATTCTGGATGGCTGCGTCACATCAAAGCTGTGTTGGATGCTGCTGTCTTCTTAGTCAAGGTAACTCCTATGCTGCTGCTTTATTTGATAAGAAGTTGACTTGCCACCAGGCAAGTATAGTGTAAAATTGTAATTTGTACAGTGTGAAATTCTGCAGCTGGCCTTTTTGGAGATAGATGCTTGGTGCCAGCTGATGTTTTGGGAATTATTTTTGTTTCTTAATGGTCTTTGGTCACCTTATTGGGAGATGAAGGGATTCTTATGTTTCCTGGTGCTTTTAGGTAATTATGAAAGTTGTAGCCATTTTGGAGGTAGGTGGAAGAAACTGTTATTTAGTGTACCCTGAAAGACAGAACTCCTGGGACACTAGTGGCAGAAAAGCCAGACTGGCTATGTTGACTTCATTTGTCAAGGAAATGGGACTCTTTTCATAAAGAGACTTTGCCAGGCACCTGTGAAGCCAATGGCTTGACCTGAGGGCGGCTGGGTGAAGAAAATAACCGGGATGGTTGTTTTTACTAAGTGAAACAACAAAGAGTTATTTTGAAGTGGATGATTCTCCTAAAGGCAACCCTCAAAAATATTTCTTAGCCACTAACTTTGTGTATTATTAATGATGAACAAGTGGGTATCTTCAGCGACATGTGTGATGTTCTAGGTTTTTTTTTAACCTATTTAGTCTGAAATGTGTACTATACTTCTTTCTTACTCTGAATTGCACAGGGGTTTTGTAAGTTTAGTTTTATAATGGGTGGAAAGAGAGCTGGGAATTGTTGTAGATGTGCTTGTTACCCTGTGCAAAGATGGAAGTGGAATTTCTTTTTATAAGGATTTTTCTACACTTCCATGGAGAGAAATTCCTAGCTTTCTGACAGTATCAAATCCTTTCCCTATAATAAACTGGTTTTGTAAAATAAAATGGTCTGTGCTGCGAGTTTGGGATAAATGGAGCTTTTGTATGTATTTACTAAATTTTAACTACTGCCTGGAATAGAACATTCACTAAGAAACAACTGTCTTGCAGGCAATAGCAGTTGAGAGTGCAAGTGTGTTAGTGCACTGCTCAGATGGCTGGGATAGGACTTCCCAAGTTTGTTCTCTTGGAGCTCTCTTGCTAGATTCCTATTATAGAACAATCAAAGGATTCATGGTAAGCAAGTTTTTGCATTGTTGATTTGTTCTTTGGTAAATAAAGGCTGCAGTAAAATCTTTGAGTGAGAAAGGGAGCAATGTAAACCTACTGATGCTTTTTTTTTTTTTTTTTTGGATTTGCGGTGTACCAATAAATCTTTCTTTTAGAAATACTTTGCCACTGGGAAGAAGTATTTATTTAAAATCAAGAAAACTGAAATACGAATAGTGTATTGCTTTAGGCACTCTGCAGAAATGTTGCAATGATTGCCTTTTGCCACCAAAAAACTCCTCATCTGTGACATAAGGATTCCGAAGTGCTTAAGTGAGATAGTACATCAACCAAATTATAGCACCTCTGTGCTTTTGTCACTTGTCCCCAAATCAACAGTATTAAAATCTAAAAATGACAGCTCCCCCAGTAACAAAGAAGAGAAAATCTTTAAGCAATCTACATTTCTTCATCTTTTTATAGAGAGGAAGAAGAATTTTGGAACAATTATTCTGAATTTTAGAGTAGGAAAATCAGTAGTGTTCTGCAGTGGCTATATATGGTGTTTTGGGAAGTCCTGAAAGTACATATAGGTAGTTCCATGTGTTGACTAGAACTAACTATTTGGTTTTGTTGTGTTGTTTTGTTTTGGTGGTTTTTTTTGTTTTTTTTTTTTTTTTTTTTACTCTCTAGGTCTTGATAGAGAAAGACTGGATCTCTTTTGGGCACAAGTTCTCTGACAGGTAGTTCACTCTTCCAGTACTGTAAAATGTATTTTTTTAATTGTTTAATGAAAAACAAAAATAAACTAAAAAAAAAAACAAAACACAAACCAACCGAACAAACAAAAAACAAAACCCCAAAACAGTGAACTTAACTAACTATTCTAAAAAAGAATCCAAAAAGCAAAGACAACAAACTGGATGTTAAACTACTGCAGTGTTGCTAGAAATCTTGCAATGAGTAAGCTATTTTCAGTAGACAATGCACTTTGTGTATTTTATTTATTCAAGTATCTATTGGATAATTGATTTATGTTATAGACATATTTCTAGTGCTACTGGTGCCTCACTCTTGGCTGTTGATGACTGCAGCCAGGTCTGCACGTATGCAAAACCAATCTAAAGCTACATCCTAGCTATTTAGGTAATATAAAATACTGATGATATCCTTTAAAAATAAGTTTACATTTATGCTTGCTTTTAATGATGAAGTCATGCCTACTTTTAGGAGTCCTGAATGTTTTTCTCCTAATCTGCCTATCATCAGCAATGACAATAGCTTTGCTGCTCTTTACTGCTTATTAATTTGCTTTTAGCTAGAGTACTCCAAATATGACTATGGAAGTAATAGACACAAAGGAGCTTAACTGTCTTATGTTGCTTTTCTGTACTCAATACAGATGTGTGATTACTTACAAGTCAGCAAAAAGGTTAAATATAAACTTATTTCTATTCAAAAATCGTCCCAGTTCTCAAAGTTAGGTGTTTAATATCCAAACCAAAGCTAGTGTCAAATTAATATGCTGACACTTTTAAAATAAGTGCAACTAAGACTTTTTTGACTTTAAATTTAAACTGGGTTTAATCTTTTTATGGAATCTTTCAGGTGTTCTCAGTTGGATGGTGATCCGAAAGAGATCTCACCAGTCTTCACCCAGTTTTTAGAAAGCGTGTGGAATCTGACTGAGCAGTTTCCACAAGCCTTTGAGTACAATGAAGCTTTCCTCCTTCAGATCCATGAGCATGTCCATTCATGCCAGTTTGGCAACTTCCTTGGAAACTGTCAAAAAGAGCGAGAAGAACTAAAGTAAGCGGATGTTATTGTAATGTATCTTGTTTATTCTGGCAGCTAAGAACTCCTGTGAATATTTTTCATTTTAGGCTCTGAATAGAAATAGAGGCAGGATTGGTAGTACTGAAAATGATGTTGATCTGCGTTAGGGAACAGCAGTGCTTCTCATGCCTTTGCACACTGACGATGGTCTTTCTAATTCTGGGAAAAAAATCCCAAGTGTATCTTTTCATAGGCAAATTAAGGCGCCTTCTGCTTCCACCACCCAAAAGTAAGCTTAAGCTTAGAAGTATCACTTCATTCCCTCTCCCAGTCTATTCTTAGGTAACATTAAAATTCTTGCCTGCCCAAGACTAATTATTGTCAGTTAGAAGTATTAATAGGATGTCTCCTAATGCCTTCAGCTGGAAGACTTCGAGACTTCTGTGAAGTTTACATCAGTTTGTGTTTGTCTCATACTGTACTTTAAAGGATTTATTGCAAAACTTGCACAGCGTAAGCAGTAGTACTTAAGTACAGTAATACTGACAGTTCTATCGAACATTAGCATAGGCCAGGAAGAAATTGATTTTACCAAGAGTTTTTAATTCAAGGTGTATAAGTATTTCTGGTAAACTTTTTAAAAAGATTGATTTTATTATGCTGAGCTGTACAGCTTCTGTTTTTTGCTTGCAGTAGGTGTCTTGACCTTGATCTTTCCTTGCTTTAAGATTAAAGGAGAAGACATATTCCTTGTGGCCATTCCTTCTGGAAGAACAAAAGAAATATCGAAATCCTCTGTATAATCCAGACTTTTCTCCAGAACTAACTCTTTTGGAGCCTAATACAGTATCATTCAATTTTAAGTAAGTTTAAATTATGTACAGTATCTCTTCTGCAATTTATCTTTATCCTGCATAGTAAAATCTGTCTGCTTTGTGCAGGTTTTGGAGAAATATGTATCATCAGTTTGATCGAAGCATGCATCCCAGGCAATCCGTGTTCAATCTTATAATGGACATGAGTGAACAAAATAAACAGCTGGAGGAAGACATTAAAGAACTGGAAGCTGTAAGTATTACAAAAATAAACGTGTGTACTTGCGACTTAGAATTCATGCTTGCATACTGTAATAATGCTAGCTTTCACATGCCTGTTACTGCTGTACAGCCTAGCACTTATTATGTGTAGTGTTAACTTTGACTTTCATTGTGTGCCTTTATGCTGAATGTCAGACTATGCAGCCAGTGTTTTGCTCTTAAGCACAATGTATTTTGCTTTACCAAGGAACTGTATTATGTAAAAGTGCTCCTACTATCAGAGTGTTATTGAAGATGGCTTAATGTAGGTTAAACTCATGTGAAATGTACCTTAACTAACAAGGTGCCTGTCATAGCTACAGCTTTGTTGCTAAACCAAGGAGACTGAAAATGTTTTATTTCCATTATAGCTACTAAAATGGAAGCAGTAAGTATTGTCCTTCTTTTAAATTCATATGTAGGTGCATGCTGTTCTAAGTCACCATAATCACGGGGCATATACATTGTAATCCGTATTTGAAAACAGAGATCAGATGTCTATAAATCACTTCTACTATGTGCTACTGTAAACTAGGAAACACTGAGCAGTGTATTTCCTGTTAGTATGACTTAACCAGTGGCTTTTAATTGATACTTTGTATAGTCAGTTAAGGTGTTGAAACTTCACAATAACATTTTTTAAGAAATACAAATTTAAGAAATACAAAAGTTTCCTAATTGTGAGTTTTACTTTGTTATGTAGCTAGAAGTGGTAACACAACTCCTTTATGTTATGTTGGGGAGGGGGTGGAAGGAGGGAGGTACAGATTTTCTAGGAGGAAAGATATTATTAAACTGATCCTACTGTAATGTAATGAACATAGGTCACTTAAAACTGTTTCAACTGTTAATTGTATATTTAGAAGTTTTTACACAATTAAAGCAGCAAGATGAAAACTCAAGATGAAGCAAGCTGAAGGGTAAACAAGATGTAAAGTGAAGTCTCAATTCTGAATTTTCTGGAACTGTGTTTGAATGTGTTAATTTCACCTGAGCCTGCATTTCTCACCTGAGTGATGAAGAAATGTAATTGTTGTTGGAAATCTTGATGTAGACTTTCCTACTGCTGTTTCAAAACGTTCAAAAAAACTTGATGCCAAAGACACTGAAGTCTTCTGGGCTTAGTCTCACTTCTACAAAAAAAATCAGTTCAGTTACCTAGTTCAAGTTACTGGGTGAGATTGTTTGAATGGAAAAATACCAAAACACAACACACCAACCCCAAAAAAACCCACCACAAAACCCCAAACTCTTAATCCAAATGTTTCCTCTTCTTTTGCTCAGTGCTTGCAGGATAGGTCCTTTCCTCCAGTGCTGCTTTCTAATTTTCATCTTTTGATGTATTCCTGCATTTGAACAAAATGTATTGGCATTTTTCAGATCTAGAAGTCTTTTAGAAGTTTTATTAGGAAGGATGTAAGGGCTTAGGTGTGAAACTGCTGTTTTATCTTCAAGAGACTTGTGATCTACTGTCAACTCCCTCTTTGCTAATAATATCAAATCGTGTCTTCCTCTAACTGTATTCCAGAAAGTATTCCCATCTTGATAGTTGCCAAACAAGGGGGCAAGCCTTGAAGAACCTTTTCTGTGGACATTGACAGGCAACCTTTCTGCCTTCTGCCTAGCTGCAAATCTTAAGCATACAGTGCTTGCAGTATCTGCTGTAAACTTTGGGGAAAAATGTGTTATCCAGTGGCCTAACGTTTAATAATACTGTTGCATATCTAACCTAGGGTATGTAACACGGGGTTCTGCAGATGCTGATTTAGCCAGCAAAAGTGGATTCACTTCCTTTCAAATCAGAATATTATCAGTCATGATCACTATTAATAACTGTTCTCTGTATTTCAGAAAATAAAGCAGAGAAATGGGCAGCCAGATGCAGTCCTTGTGAAGGAACATCAGCAGCCTACTCATCCTGCACCTGTGGCACTGAAGACTCCTCCATGTTTCAAGAAGGAGCAGCCACTGATCCCTGTGAATGATGCTGTAAGAACTATAGAGGGCAGCAACACAGCAGACAATCGCTACAGTGAATATGTGGCAGAGTTCTCAAAAGCTGAACCTGCTGTTGTCAGTTTGGAGTATGGAGTGGCCAGAATGACCTGCTAATTAAAATCCGGCACCGTGCTCCTCTTCTAGACTGAATTAAGAGATGGATTATCTTGAGGATGGTTTTCTGCTGCATGACCAAAACATGATTTGTATATCAGCAAGTTTTGTTAACGTAGACTAGAACAGCATGCTAGTTGTCACGTTTGCTGTTCTTTTAAGGAAAAAATGATGTGTAGCTCTTTTTTTTTTTTTTTTTTTTTTTTAAGAGATAGGGGCATTCGGTAAGTAGCAACTAAAAATCCAGGAATGGTATGTCTTTGGACTTAAGTCAGTTTGCACTAAATTGATTAAAATAGTAATATTACTTTATTCAATATAGGAAAACACAGGTGGTCTTTCACAAATTGATTTTATTTGGGCAAGTAAGCTTGAACTGTCTATTTTAGGAACTGAAGCTACATGTATATATCACGTATGACATAAGTATGTATAGCCTTCTTTAATGTCACCACTTAATTCAGCATATTAAGTGCCATGGGAAAGTGTGGTATATTTCAAGTCATAAATAGTTGGCCTTAAACCTGTCAGATCAATGATATTGTCTTTTACTACTGCAGTCTACCTGGCTCTGTTTACATTGTATTTGCTTAAATTATTTCCTTCAAACAGGACTGAATATGAGGAATGAAGCGTGCCTAACCTGGCACTGCCTTTCAGCAAATAGCTGTGTGAATGTTAACTTACCACCCAAGACTGTTCTTTCTCCCATGTCCTCTGTTGTTTAAAATGTAATAGTTTGGCCTGACTTTCCTCTCTGGAAGCTCAGTAGATTGAGCATCATTGAAGCTACAGGTTGTCTGATCTTAAATGTTTTGATTTGTGGCAAGGTATTTAAGTGTAAAGTAAGAAGATTAAAACATGTCATGTAAGAAAACAAAACTTACCCAATAACAGAATAGTCAGGTTAATTCAGATTGATTATTATGTGCTGTGCAGTTCAAGTTTCACGAATGGAAGCAGAAGTTTTGGAAGTGTAGTGTGCTGAAATTGTTCCTAAGTGAAAAAGAAGTCACGTGTCTGAAGCTTATGAAAAACTGAGTGCCTCCTAAATCTTTCATGTTAGTTATTAGTGAAACCCTGTGCATATTTAAAGTAATTTCAGTGCAATCTAGAGCTGTTTATGTAATTGGAGAGAGGACAAAACCCTCTAGCAAGATGCAGTATTGATCATGGGACATAAGAAAAAGAGAAAAATGACTTTGATGTAATTAAACTTATCTGTAAGCTTCTAGTAAGGGAAAAGGGTTTTGCTGAAGTTTGTCTCATGTTTTTGCTGAGCAGATAACAGAGTAAGAGAGAAAAATGCTGATGCCCAGCTCTTAAATAGAGGTATAAATAACAGCTTCAGGTATTACAATCCCTAGCTGTGACTTTTTATGTTTGGGTTGAAGTAATATTTTGTTACAAGTGAAAATGAGTTTATTCTCATCCTAATCCCTCAAGTCTGTTTTGTTAAAATTACTGGTGTGGCACACACAATTTGATGTAATTGGCAGCAGCATTTCCCTCTGCACCTTGTTGGATCCAGGACTCTTAACAGGGCTAGTATAGGTCATGATCAAGTTGCACTTGTGAAGCTGTCTGGGAGAAATTAACTGTGACTCCTGTATTTGACTATTAATTCACCCTTTCCACTAATTTGTTTTTTAGAAGTCTGTAAGTGTAAATAAATGCTTTAGGTATTTTTATTCCCAAAGATATGAGCAGAGTGTCATCTTTAAAGTACATTATCCAGTCATTTGAACACATTTAGAATTTCTCCACTACTGGTTTTGATGCTCTCACGTTTGCACAGTGGTGCCTTACAGGGTTACAGCAAGAGAGGTTTTGGTGCCTTGTTATTTGTTGTCTCACCTTCTCCCTTACTTTCTGTACCAACTTGGTTCTGTGGTTTTCCTTTGGAAAAACATCTGATATATTAAACTTGTATGGTATCACAGTAGTGAAACAAATTTATTGCTGATAATATAGGTAAGTTATCAATTTGTACTTGTTTTAGTATTTAGCTGCTCTGCTGTGCGATGTACATGTCATATTTATTGTTTATAGACTCAAAAGATTGTATTAAGCTTTTTTGCAAATATGATTGTATGTTGTTTTTACTTTAACAGCTATCTGAGTGCCCCTGTATAAAAGGCATTCGAAGAGAAGGTCTGTTCCCTTTCACTATTGTTAAAGTGAGTTTATTTCAGTCTTCAGGCCTTTTTTATTGGCAGAGTTCACTTCTTGGTGAAAGGACTTGGGGCGGCTTTTTATTTTAAATCAAGGTATGTTAGGCCAGCTTTAAAATCCTGTAGAGCTGTCTGAAGAACCTGTTTCTTCATCAAAAAATACAATACTTCCTGATCTAAAGTAAATATTTTACTCTAGTTAATGTGAATTGAGTTTTATAAGGCTGTTTTGTAGAGCAGCCTTCCTATAAAGTCCAGATAGCTCTGCCAACTCAACCCCCAGGGTCACAAGTGAGAAAAGTTCCTGCAGAGAGGCAGCTGTCTATTCTCATTTGCTGTTTAGGCATAAGCCAAAGCTACCTAAAGCATGTGGGGACCTGTGGTGAAGTAAATAGATGGGAGCGAAGTGAGCTCCAACAGAAACCTTGGCAGGATGGCCAGGACTCAGCACAGTGGGGCTGTTCTGTGTCCTTCAGGAAGGGTTTAAAAAACATCAAGGAAGCTGACTAAAAAAACTGTGGCAGAAGCCACTTGGGAGCAGAATAAAATTTAATTCTTATTTCAGTTTGTTGTCTTCATGAATGTGCTGCTCTGAGAACCCTTACAGTTCTGAAAGGTGCCTGGTACAGCTCAGATAACACCGAACTCTTTCGTCCCATGGCAGTAATGTGTGGTTACACGCACCAGTTGCCTGGGAATATAACATCCCAGATAGGAAGTAGCTGTAGTTGATTCCACACCATCAGTTGTGCAACTTTGGCACTTGTCCATTCAATGCTTCGTCTTTGGAAGGTCTTGGTGTAAAGTCTTTGGGTTTCTATGTTTGGTGCTGTGCTTGATCTCTTTTCCCAATCTGAATGCTATAGGAAAGAAATAATGCCTTTTAATTTATCAAGCTGATAGTCTTACTTGAGGAACTAAAGCTCGTTTTGCTTTGTACTCCCAGCAATTTCAAATATTTCTTTCATTAGTACCAGAAGAGTTGGGCTTGTTTTCTGGGAGGCTTGCTGTTGTCATAATGTATTCTTCAGTGCAAGTTTAAATATCCAACTGTTCTGTTTTGTAGGACAACTGCCAAATCAACAGACTAAGAAATTAATTAAGCAACACTGAACTGAGCCTGTGCATTTTCCACACATGTCCAATTACTGGTGACCTAAATCTAGGGCAAAAGCCTGAAGTCTGGAGAGTCCATTTAGACAACTGGAATAGCAGTCCCTCCGTAAAAATGCACATCTGTATGTGGAACAAATGCCCCAATATAATGGCTTTTTAGAGGGAAAGTTATACCAAATCGGGCTGTAACAGTTTGATGTGTCTTCCCCAGAACAAGCACACTGGAGAATGCCTTGCTGGGAAAAGTGATGTGTTCCTCCAGTGTAGCTGCTGTTCTCATAAGGCCTTTTGATGAAGTAACGTATCAGCAAACCTCTGAAAACTTACTACTCCCGTTCTGGTAAACAAAGCACATAACTGGTTACACAGTTGAGCTGAAGAGGGGCTGGGGTAGCTCAGCTTAACTACTATCTTCTTAACAGTAGTAAGAGTAATAAGTAATAAAATGAAATTCAATATTAAAATAGCACAGGGCACATACTATCAACATCTGGTTTTTTAGAGTCTTGCCCCACTCCTGAGCAAGCGTGGCTAGCGCAAGGGCCTTGCATAAGCATGGCAATTGCTTTCTAGTTATTTTAAAGATAATCTGATTTTTGAACTAGATCATCCCTCCACAGTAGTAATTTATAGATCTTTAGGTCAGAATGTAAAGGTTGCTCTTACAACTTGTTTAGTTGCTAATGGTTCTAAACTTGTAGCTGATCATAGAGTAAGTATACTGGTCGTGAAGCCTATAATAACCTTTAGGATTAGATGTTTAGATTAGACTAAAGTCTGCTTTGACTTGCTTTCCTATTTATGCCAGACTTTTCTCCAAGTGCTGCTTTTTGTGGTATTTGATATCTGTCAGCTGTAACAGGCTTCTTAATGCTTTGGATGTTTTAAAAGCCTGGAAGTACTGAATCTTCATTCTGAAGGGTTGGGTCAGCCTTAGTGAACAGTGTGGGTGAGCTTGTATTTGATCTAGCTACCTTGACCTGCCTACATGTTAAATGGCATTGAAAATCAGCATGGCATCATAATTCAATGGAGCAGCTTCTGTACGTGCAATAGGCTTAAGGAGAAGGATGTAGTCGGGGACCCTTGTCACAGCATGTAGCAAGGAACAGGACCCTGCTGGGGTATGACTCACGGAAAGTAGAGCAGTTTTGATGTCCAGCAGCAGCTTGGGGGCTGGAGTTGTAAGGTCAGAGGCATGCTGCCTCTGAGATCAGTTTTCAGGTCGCACAAAACTCAATGACCTGGTCTATTAAACACTCGTGGTTGAGCAAATCCTCATTGGCATCAAGTGCCAGCAAATGTATATGAATCTATGTTTCTTAATCTACTGACTTCAAGTAATAAATGTCCTGGTGGTGACTTGGAAATTGGGGTGCAATATTTTGTTTGTTCTTGTTTCTAGCTTAACTTTACAGGTCAGTTGTATAGTGTTTATATTTAAGTGGGATTAAAGTTTTTGACTCACTATAAAAGTGCTTCTCCTCTTAATGACAAGTTAGCATGTATGTATCTTGTGCTTTGTATCTCTGCATATATTTCTGCTGAATGCTTTTCTTGCAAATAGGCAGCCTTGGTGAAGCCCCATGCTGCCCGACAACAGCATTCCTCATTACCAAGCATTACAGGTTGGTTTCCTTGTTCTTACTGTCGCTCTTCACTCTTACAGTGTATCTTCATGGCTGTCTGTTGATGATGTTCCTTGACAAACATCTTTCCATCAAAGAAAATGAGTTCGTTGTTTCTCTGTGTCTCAGGGATTTTTACCCCTGAATTAGTGAACTTGAAAAATACTGCTTAATCTCCCTTTCAGGGCTACTGAGTGCCTGTTGACTTCCATGATCAGTTTACTTACACATTGTAACTTCAGACCTGGCTATTAAAAACAATAAAATTCAAATGTTGGATGTAGCAAAGGGAAAGAAAACTGTTTTCATTGTAATGTACCTGGAAAGACTGGCTGTTTCACTAGCACTTATTGCTCCATGTAAAAGTCACATATCTTTGTGCTGGGATCATGCTTCATGTATATTCCTGAAGAAACTTTAGCAGATGGAATTTTGTAATAAGTATTTTATTTGTACGTGTTTTGAAAATCCATAAAGCTTGAAATAAAATGATCTTAATATTGCCAATCTAGCTGGTGTTAAATAGTCCATTTATCATAGCAGCATATGAACATATGAACTATTCTATGATTCTATGATTAAATATCGAATAAATTTTGGTTTATGGATGAATTATATCTGATATGGACCATAGTGTACAGAAATGACTTAGCCTATTAGTTTCTTGAATTACTCTGTAATTTTTAGGTATGGGAGACTGGCTCACCTTCATGTTACTGACTCTGGTCTATTAATTACTGGATGAGCATTTACTGACTGCTGGTCTTTTAATTGCTGCGAACGCTATTCTGTGCTTAATTAGAGTTAAGTGTCAGGAGAAGAGGGGTTTGTGTTTATTCAGGATTACCATTACTCCATACTTGGTAATACAGATTAGTGTGTTCAACAGCTCCAACAAATCTGGTTAGGAAATTGCAATATTTTTCTGAAAACACTTAACTCTCTTCTTGGTGACTCTTCCGTTAACTATTAAGAATGGTTTTCTTTTATTTTTTAGTTCTGAGGCTTCTCAGGACTATATAGCTGTATTTTTCATCTAGTAAAGACAGCAAAAGCTCTCCTTATCTAGTACTCACCCCACAATGCTTAAGCTTCTTCCAGAAGCATTTTGCTTATGTTTACTTCATCCACATCCAGCTCCACTTTGATCTGCACTGAGAATATGGTTTCTGGAAACTAGTGTACTGGAGCATTGGACTATGCAATGTTTAGCCGATATTGTGATCTTTATTACAGAATGGGACCCTCCTGCTGTAGGTAGATGCAACTTAAAGGGCTCTCTTTAATCTGTTAGAGGTTTTTATTTGAGTGGCTTCTTTTTCAGGTAGGCAGGCTGTGTGCTGGGATATGCTGTGGGAGAACCTGTTTAGTACCATTCAGGCAACATGTCAAAACTCCTGCTAATCCATAGCAGTATTTTTAACCGTGTGCCACAACAATGGTAACATCTGCCAGTTGGGTTCTGTATCCAGTGGCAGTAACTGCTACATGAAGTGCATGAACATGTTCATCCACATGTCCTGGTGCATGGATACTACTGGACATAGTGCAAGTGCAGAGTTTCATGTGTGCATATGTAATTAGAAGGAAAAGTTAAGTTTAACTTCAATTTATAGTATAGCCTAGAGGCTATAGGATAGCCTGTACTTAGTCGAGGGAGCATTCATTGTTTCACTTGTCTCTAGCTACAAAAGGCAAAAATGGAGATGGATATGTCATTCTTGACCTTCGTAGTGGCCATCTTGGGCTGTGGGAGGAAAGGCTGATATTGCAGTGGCTTGAGGGCTCTGGTACTGGCTGAGTTACTCCCAGAATTTGATGCAAGCTTGAGTGATCCTAAAAGTGTTGCTATTTATCTGCTGTGTTTATTCCATCCCTGAAGCAGCCTGGGTAAAACACTGAAGATGGCTGTGTTCTTGCAAGATTCTGGCTTGGCAGAGAACAGGGCTGTGCTCTGAGTATTCAGGAGTGTGGATGTTCCTCAGCTGTCACACTAGCTGCTCTGGCTGAGTCCTTCTATGAAAGCACAACTCTGCAGTGGCTTAGTGCTCTGTTCCAGATTCATGTGAAAATGCTTCAGTCGAGGAAACACTCTCAGTGCTTAGATGCATCTTTAATTTCTAATCTGACTTTAAGCTTTTAGTAACTTGTTTCCAGTAATATGCTGGTGGAAGAAATGATTCTTAATAAACCAAACTTCTACTTCTCTGTTTGGTTGTTTGGTGCATTTCTAGGTTATCTGCTTACTCATGAGGTTATGCAAGTGTCCCATTAGTCCATAAAATACTTGAGAGGTTAAAGTGTGTCTACCATGATAGCATAATAACTTCGGTTACTTTTTTTTTCTCTTGAATGTGATAAGGACAGCACATGAGCTGGAAAAAATATTCCAATTATTTTATATCATTTATTTGATTAGCTTTTAAATGCTTATTGTGGATTCAGGGAACGTTAAAGGGCACTACTGACATCTATTACGAAGCATACTGAAAAGGAATGATTAGTGGAAGAAAAAGGAGAATGCTTATGCGTACGTTAAATCCACATTTAAGGATGGTTTTGTTTTGTAACTCTACTTCGTAAGTGATTTAAATCCCAGTGTGAATGCATGAGATTAGTAGTGTCTCAAAAGAAGAGCACAGGCACTTTTAGCACCTGGTGCTTTATGAAGAGAAAGTTTTGTGAATATTAATCTAGTGGTTCTTTTTAAAAATTTACGGTGAGTTGACTTTGAATGTGTTTCAGGGCAGGAAAATGTAAAGGGGTAAACATGGAGCACAACTGGATATAATCATTACTACAAATTTTGTGAAACAGTGCAGAGGAGAGCACTGAGGTTCTGGTAAAACACAGCTGTAAAAACCAAGGAAGCTGAACTGTGCTCTAAATCCTTTGCTGCTGCTTATATCCTATAGCACACAGGTCCATCCACAGTGCCAAGGGACAGCCTGGGAGAAGAGAGATAAAACTGGTATCTGGCTACTTTCTGATATGAACCAAGAAAAGGGAAGGAGAGCTGCTTCCCAAGCCGAGATCACGTGAAGGAGATTGCATACCAAGAGTGGGTCATCAGGTTGTTGGAGAAGGAATTTCTGCTTGGACTGATGCAGAAGACAGGCTCGTCAGCTGGAGTTCAGCAGTCAGGAAAGGATTAGGGTTAGTAATAAGAACTACTTTAACTTACTGGTGTGTGAGGTAGTATAATGTATAGAAGAATTGAGCTATTTATATAACCCTATAACTGAGTTATATTTAGCCCTAAAAACTCAAATTCCTTAGTCTCAATTTGGCTTGTTCTATTTCAGGATGAGAAGCCATACATAAAATTTTCCTTTCCTATCCTAAAGTCTTGCCAAAAGTTTATTTAAAGAGCACAACTTGGTAGATTCTGCTCTCTTGTCTGCAGATTTGCATTGAGTCCCATATGCTCTGTTGTGGTTAGAGCTCTTGTGGCTTTTCAGTTTCTGGTAATTTCTACTATTTTCCTGGTTTTGCTCTCTTATCTGCCTATCTTAAGTCAGACTCCAAGGCAATTGAGGCTGAGAATTGCTGTTCATACATAGCTGCAGAGGTTAGCCAAGGGACAGTGGTCTACTGCTGAGCTGCTTGTCCTGTTAAAAGGTATCCAAGTCAGTAAGGTTGAAAACCACCATTTGGGATTTCTAGCACCAGTACACTGTGCTTGGTCTGAGCTGCAGAACAGCGCAGTAATTTAGAAACCAGTAACATGACAGGTCTGCAGAAGAGCTAATGACCTGACCCCATTCTGAAAAGGACCATTAGGCAGGTGCTGGAAGAGCAGCACTTCTGAGCAGCACTTGAGGATGACAAGTGTGGTACCCTGTCATTGTGAGGATTAGGGAGAGCTGCTCTCATTTACTATTGCAATTAAAAGGTGATCTGAAATTGTGCTGCTCATGCTCAGTCTGTTGCTTTGTCGGCTTATTAGTGTAACAGATAATGGGGTGCCTTTAGTGTTAAACAGGCAGCGTGTTTATTGAGGATGTGCTCATTCCCTGGGGAAGCCTTTAGAAATTAGTAATCACAGCCTAGAAAGAGCTGAGGTATCTCAGGTCTCACAAGGTCAAGGAAACTTGCTTTTCTAGCAGCGTTTGGCCATTAGACAGAGTTATAGCTACACCACTGGCTGAGTCTCTACCAGCTCCAGAGAGACTCTGGGGCTCATTATTAGATCATGGTTACCTTTTCCATAACTCTTCATGTTAATTCCTGTTTCCAAATTAAGGAAAAGCTCCCCTCCAAGCTCTCTGGTAGAGGCTGGGCTAAACTGAGGTTTCCAATTCAGATAAAAAATATTCTATATTTGGCTTCAAATTCCACTATGCTTTATAGGAGGCGAAAAAAATCCAAGATGTTCCTGTGTCTATTGAATAGTTTTTGGATTAAACCTAGCAATTTAAAACAGGCAGCACTTCGTGTAAAACATCTTTTTAATCCATATAGTTTTAAGAAAGAAAAAAAAATCACATCTTTTGGCTTAATTCTGAAAATAATACTGGGTATTTGGTGTAAATTTCTTCATACTTTATAGTGGATTCACACACCCTGAAGTAAGTAAAGCTTCTCTGAAAACAACACAGCGAACACTATGGTCTCAATGTTTGCCACTTTGTTAGGAATAGGATAGGTTCCTGCATGCAAGGATTGTCTCAAAATGCTCCACTGTCTTGAAAATGTTCCTACCTGGATGCTCTGCAGAGGTGGTGATTTGTTTTGGGTGAAGGAAGTGATATATTCACGATCTCTTGCATGCAATTGATTTTTACTTTGTGTGAAGTATTATATTATTTGATGGATATTAATAGAAATCTGTGATAGTGACATGTTCTCCACAATGCTTTAATTGCCTGTTTTGGAGTGTAGGTCTTCAAATACACTGAAGTCTAGGAAGGGACACTGCTACGCCTTTATACTCTGGTTCATATTAACAGACTAAAAGCCTTGTTTTGCTTTTAAACCTTCATTGAGGGTGAAGGGCTTAGCATAGAGATGCATTAATGAGATAGATAGATACTCATCCAGCTGCTTACTGTTCTTTAGGGACCCTGGCTAAGCAGAATCAGGGTGAGTTGGAGAGAAGACAGCTTCAGCAGCAAAACTCTATCAAAGCTAAGTATACCTTATAACTAGAACATAAAACACTTGGAGCTGGTCTTTATGGTGACTTGAGAACTGAAATGTTAGCTACTGTTAATGTGAGTTTGAGAGTTGCCTCTCAACACTGTTTAGTTGCTTGTTTTTACTGCCATTCAAATGACAGTGTGATTGGAGGCACACACCCAGGGTTGTCCTTGTCTGATGAGCTTTTATGTGCCACCCAGACTGAGTCAGACCTATGGAAAGAGCCTGAGGCTACTTACATAATGCAGTTATGCTGCTGGTACATTATCATTCTCAGCTGTAATGCTTAAAAGTACCAATGAATCAAATTACATTTTCCTTTTCCACAATACAAAGATACTGGCAACTGCCCTCTTACCTTCTTTCTGCCATTTTTTCTAGATTTGATGTAGTTGATTATGTCTTTTCAGGCTTTATTTAGTTGGATAAGTTGATTTCTGAAAAACAGATTTTATTTAAAACCAAAAGCCACAAATATGATGGGGAAAGCTCTTATGTAAGTTCCTAGGGAAGATGCTCACTGATTCAATTTTTTATTGTCCTCTAAGTCTGCAAATAGGATTGAAAACCTGCAGAATAATGATGAGGTTACTGAACAGTTCATCAAGCCTGAAATTCTCAGTCATTTCCAGAAGAATAGATTTGGGCTGGCTGGAAGTGGTGTGTGGAATACAAGTGAATTTCATATGAGAAGCAAGCAACTAAAGTTAGGGTAGTTGTTTAAAGTATTTTAAAGTTGCCTCGAGATCCTAGTACTAATATAGTCAAACAGAGGCGATGCAGAAATACAGTCAAAGCTGTAAATCATAGAAAAGCAATGGAGTGAAGCTTGAAATTACTCTGCCCAGTCGAGCCAGTCTCCATGTAAATTATTAAAGCCTTTGAGCACTCTTTC
>NW_009937585.1:31739-35603 GCF_000696875.1 Nestor notabilis
AAGCTGCTGGCATGTACCCAGATCCCCATGGCACCTGATAGGATTCATCTCCAGCTTTACGTGCCCACTTCTGTGCAGAGATCCACCTCTGAGCTGGTCACCCTTGGCTCCTTGACAGATGAGCAGCTGCATCTGGTGCACAGCAGCCCTGAGGCGAAGGTGCACATCTGAAATAGGTCATATGAACCACATGGTGAAAGTGCCTGTTTCAGTCACTTGACTGTGCAGAGGACCTCGGGTGACCCACTCAGTCATGTGTGAAGTCAGGCACTGAGAGTCGCATCCCTGATGCTTTTACAGTCTAGAATTCGGAGCAGCTCAAAAACATGCCTGGGAAAGGAAGGGCTGACGAAGGAGCAAGGGGCCTAGATGTCAACATCGTATTGGTTGGTTGATGGAGCACTTCATACCAGCGACCTCCAGAGCAGCACTGGAGAGCATTGCAAGGCACGTGGGCACCCTGTGCTGTTTATGGAGAGTTCAGGGTCTCACAGGACACTGCTAATAGACACCAGAGACTGAAGTCTCATATTTAAAAGGTGGATACAAAGAAAGTGGAAAGCAGGTTTCTGCAGAGCTTTGCAATGCTAAAAGGAGATGTACTTTGTGTGCTTGACCTGTGATGACCCCAATGAATGTTGGTCTCCCATACGCTTGTGTTTCCCTAAGGGCTCAGTGATACTGGTGTTGGATCCTCTTTATTTCCAAGGCGTGTTCCAGATGTGCCATACCACACCATGATACTGTAGCTATACTAAGGTCTGAGGGCAAGAAGCAATGACAATAGTTGAATAGATTGAGCTGGGAAGCATAAGAGCAGGGTCTGTAGTGCTGACTACACTGAGGTGTTCCTTACTGGTAAAAAAGCCTCACATGTTGTGTGGAGGTGAAGCTTTTATTCCCTTGAGCACATAAGAAATCCTTTCCTCTTTTCTCTCTCAAAATGCAGAGTTTGAAACAGATAGGGGTTGCCCTGTGTGATGGCCAAAAATACACCAAAGATATTAATTTGTTACCTATTAGTTTTGGTCTCTGTGAAGGATACTTGCTTCTAGGTGAGTGTGGAATAATGTAGCAATTGGTACAGAAAGCAGTATTTCCTCTTCATGTCTAACAAAATAGATGATGTGAATTATGTGACCTGCTTTCACCAAAGCATCTTAAAGTAGTTCATAAATACTCCTGTAAGTCAGATTCTTCAGGCAGAGCAAGTTCTCTGGCAAACTATAAATTACCAGCAGATATCTGAATCAGAGAAAGAAATATAGTTTCTCTTAAAGACATTATAATTATTTCCAGACTGTAATAAACTGAAGGTTAATTCTCTAGCTTTTTTAAATTATCTCTCATGACTGCATGAAAATAGGAAGATGGCTTCATAGTTATATGTGGAACTTTGGGAGATGAGTTGGATGGCAGGGTTTGCTGCAGGCTATCTCTGACCTCAGATAAGTCTTTTAATCTCTGTTACTCCTGTTTGCCTGTGGAAAACAGATAATATCCTCTTTTCATCAGTTCTCCCTTTGGTTTGCTTAGATCGCAATCTATTCAGGTCAAAGATTTAGTCTTATTTCACATAGCATTTATAGGGACCAATTTCACTGATGGCTCTGGAGCCTGATCTATAGATAATTCTATTTTCTAATAGTATTATCAGGAAAATATCTACAATTAATCCATGAAGAGGTACTAAAATCACAATGAATAACAATTCCTCCCAAACTGCTTAAAATTTCTATCAAACTGCAGAATGGCGATATTATATCTAGATGATTGGAACAGCAGCATACAGCTGGCAGATGAAGATCCCTAGTGTTGGTGCAGTCTGAATATTTTATGCTAAACTGCTGTTTGTGCTTGAAGATGGCTGGTATTTGTTGTATCTTAACATCTTGTATTAAAAACTTGAAAAGTAAGTTCTGCAGAAGCTAGAGAGTAGCATTTCCCTTTATTACCAGTTCCAGCTAAAGGTAAGTACCAGCAGAAACTCACGTTATTAAATCTTGCTCTTCCATTAGCATGTGAGGCAAAACTGAGGAAGAAAAAGAACTTCACACGAAACATGGTTCTGAAGTGAATGGAAGGTCAATACATTGTTTTAACACAATAGATTTCTTTTGTAAACAGAGGATCAAAACTGTTACGCTTCCAGGGATAGGGCAGCCACAGCTTCTCTGGGCTACCTGTCCCAGTGTTTCACCACCTTCAGAGTGAAGAATTTTTTCTTATATCTAATCAGAAACTCCTCTCTGTCAGTTTAAAGCCATTCCCCTTTTCCTGTCACCACACGCTCTTGTAAAAAGCCCTCCTCCTAATTTTTGTAGGCCCCTTTAGGCACTGGAAGCTACTCTAAGGTCTCCCTGGAGCCTTCTCTTCTCCAGGCTGAACAAGCCCAACTCTCTCTGTCTGCACAGGAGAGGTGCTCCAGCACATAGATCATCTTTGTGGCCTCCTCTGGACTCACTCCAACAGGTCCATGTGCCTCTTATGTTGGGGGTCTGTCCTGGGTACAGCTGACTGGGCTTAAACTATGACAGGGCCCCAGAGCTGGATGCAGTACTGCAGGTGGGGTCTCACAAGAGCAAAGTAGAGGAGGAGAATCACCTCCCTTGACCTGCTGGTAACGCTGTGTGGAATGCATGCTCTGCACTCATCTGGATTCCCTTGTAGGCAATGGAAAGACATGTTTCCAGGTAGCTGTCCATATAGCCTATTTTAGACTCCTAACTCACTTCAGATTTCCCTTGAGTGACTATGAAGGATGAATCATATCTGAAAAGTGAGTGGTCCCCCAGGGGCTAACCCAGCTCCAGGCTCTTCTGCTGACATACAGGGGCAGCATGAAGCCCATGTCTAGGGTGTCTTGGGTCAGTGCCTGCCTTTACCAGCTCCCTCAGTAAAGCCACATGTGTTACTCTGCCCCTGCTCTTCCTGCAGCTGTCTTCATGAATGTAGGGGCACTTCCCAGCCCTGTCCCTACTGCCATGCCCACGGACACTGTGAGAAGGGCAAGGGGGCTCTCAGCTTTGGGGGACTGGGCCTGGATCCTCTGCTGTGAAGGGTGAGCCCTGGACAGCACAAAAGCCCTGGTTTGAGTTTATGTGGCAAATAAGCCTGTCTTAAATATAATGTTTCTTGTTTCTTGCTGGATGGAACGTGCCTGAGTGCAGAGTGTGAACAATTATCATCTCGGGGTGTGAAGATTTTAATGGCAAAACAGCTGAATCCTTTGCACGTGACAATGCTTGTTGTGCCTAGTGGGAATGGATTTATAGTGGTGGTCCTACAGATGATGTCCTGCTGCTCCCTGCACTAGTTTAGTCATCTTAAATGCTGTTGGTTATCCTCAGCTTTCAACAACTTGAAGAGGCTTTGTAGGTGTGCAGTGCTTTAGAAACTGGGACCTCTTAAGGAAAATAAGAACTTGATTAGCACTCTTCAATGTATGTGACAGCTGATTCTTTTCTACTTTAGCTTTTTCTTCAAGAACCATAAACCTTATGTATTTATTCAAATGAATGCATATTTTCTTTCTTCTTAGCACACCTGACGTCTGTTCTTCATGTAGTATCTAAACATGATCTCTGTTTTTCAGGTCAGCAAATGAGTTTCTCATTCATATTGTTTATAAACCCAACCAGGTTGGATCTCCAGTGTTTTCAGCTTCAGCTTAAACTATACTGTGCCCTTTCCTAATATCCTTAATCTCTGCTTCTGACAAACAAAAGTGACCTACTTTATTTTTCTGCCTTCAGAAAAAAGCAAAGTGCATGTGGTCAAGCAGCAGCTGCTGTTTCCTGACAGCAAGCAAAGAGCTATAATGCCCCTGGCTCAATGCTTTGCTAAACCCATTCCTGCTTTTAC
>NW_009937585.1:35634-38072 GCF_000696875.1 Nestor notabilis
CTTGCTGCAGTCCTGTCTCTGCTGCTGATGCTTGGGTGCCATCACCGAGGTCTGGACAAAACAGAGGAGAAGGGATTGCCTGCAGATGAGGATGGGTTAATTACAGGGAAGGTGGACTTGGGGGTTGCAATCCTCCCTGTTAGTGCTCCCTGATGCAGTGATGACTCCTGCTTGCACAGCCAGAAACATGCCCACAGGTCTTGAACATGTGCTGTATATTATGATCCTCCCTTTCAGTCTCACCTGAGGTGTGTAGTTATTTGGAAAATATGTGGGAAGTAGGGGCCATTGCATTGCATTCACTTTGCAGTACGGGGGAGGGTGTCTTTCTTACGGCTCCTTCCCCTTCCGTTTCTGCAGTGGATGTTAGTGTCAGTGCTGACTCATCAACCTGCTTCCTTCATGGGCATCTTCCACTATCTCCAGGAGCTCCAGTACTTCACAAGACTGTCACACAGAGATGAGTGCTAAGCACCAAAATAGAAAATCAATAGGATGCAAGCGGTCTCCTCCCACATGTGCTTTTGAAAATCTCCCCCACAACCTTTTGCATCAACACTAACCAGATTTCACCTAGAAATCTGCTGCACTTAATCTCCCTGAGTACATCTCTAGCACTCGTCTCTCATCCCCAACTTAAGCTCCCTTATTGACAGATGCACACACACAAACAACTTTCCACCCCCCTCAAATCCTCCATTGTTCAAAACCAACACATGACGACAGCTCTGGCAAGGCTGTGTCCATCCTGCTTGCACTCAAAGTAGTGAATGGTTCAAAATGGGAGGACGGAGCTCTGCTCCTGCCTGGCTTTCCCAGAACTTGTGAGACACAGCCAGGCAGCCCATGGTCTCGTATCTGGGGACTTCCCTGCAAAGCCATGCCATGTATCTGCACAATTGCACAGTGGCGGCTGGATGTTTTACCCTTGGCTGGCTTTAATGCTGTCTTCAAGTTATTGTTTCAAAGCTGCCTGATGCAACATCAAAGCAGCTGCCCAGACAAAGCACATTCAGGCTGGGAGCTGGGGTGGAAAGGGAAAATTAGCAGCAAAGCAATCATGCAGGATGGTTTTTCTTTTGCTTCAGTGGGAGCAAAGGGCATGTAGGAGACCTGCTCGTGGAAGGAACTTCATAGGTGTGAGCCTGGCTAGAGAGAAAATCCAGCCCATCTCAGAATGCAGTTAACTGCCTTTCTCCTCCCCGCCCCAAACCTTTTTAGTACATATTGATTGGAAATGTTGAAAGGAATGTTTGGACTAGGGCAACAGCATGAAGTGTTAATAGGGTATCTGAGATAAACACGTGGGCTCTTTTGTGTAGTAAAAAGAGATGAGTAAGCTGAGAATCCCAACAAGAACTAATCTCCATTTCAGATCTTGTTCAAGAGATTAATTATGGAATATTTCAGCACTAATTAAACACATAATCAAGAGCAAATAGGCACAGCCTTACACCAACTAAGAGAAATAAAAAAAATGGTACTTGGAACAGACTGTATTTAGGTACTTGGGAAGCAAGAAACATCCTCCACGTCTTACAGCTCTCACACAGATGAAATCAGTAACAGGAAGAAAAATTGTCTCAATACATTAACCTACAAATTCTGTAGTAACGAGAAACTAATGACCTTCTACAGCCATAATTGCAGTGAGTTTTGTAACTACCAGGAGGTCTCATGCTGATTATTTTTCCACTTGCACAGCATCATCAATTTAAGAAATCTAAATTACTATAAAAACATTAATTTACTTTATTATTAATCTGTTAAATAGCTGGAGAAGCAGAAACCTGTGTACTGAAGTGATGTGTCTATGTTCTCCCACAAAAGCCATGAAAGAAAAAGTTATATAAATTGAGTCTTGACATTCAGGTGTTCTGTGAAGATTTAAGGATTTAAGGAAGGGTCTTTGTAAACATATACAAACCCATCCTAGATGAAGTGAAATCACAAATTTAACTAGTTGAGAAAGATAACTCCGGGCTGCTCTTGTCAGCTGGCAGCTCTTGGGTTTGAGGTTTTGTTTTTTACTGAACTCTTGGGAATTCCTTGTTGCCTCTCCAAGCCTTCGCCTATTAGAAAAACTGTTAATTCTGTTTTTTAATTTTTAAATGAAATTGTCTGTCACAGACGTCAGTTTATCCCTCTAAATTCTGCAGTTACTCAAATCACATACGGCCACTGAATCAATCCTATCCTCAACCAAAGGACATACGCATATGTATGTGTTACACATGAGCTATTTAATTTCAAGGAGTTTCTGATGCCCTTTTCATAGACTCACAGACTGGTTTTGGTTGGAAGAGACCTTAAAAATCATCTAGCTCCAACCCCCTGCCATGGGCAGGGATGCCTTCTGCTAGACCTGATTGCTCCCAGCCCCATCCAACCTGGCCTTGAACACTGCCAGGGATGGGGCAACCACAGCCTCCCTGGGC
>NW_009937585.1:38118-44612 GCF_000696875.1 Nestor notabilis
TGTTTTTTAATTTTTAAATGAAATTGTCTGTCACAGACGTCAGTTTATCCCTCTAAATTCTGCAGTTACTCAAATCACATACGGCCACTGAATCAATCCTATCCTCAACCAAAGGACATACGCATATGTATGTGTTACACATGAGCTATTTAATTTCAAGGAGTTTCTGATGCCCTTTTCATAGACTCACAGACTGGTTTTGGTTGGAAGAGACCTTAAAAATCATCTAGCTCCAACCCCCTGCCATGGGCAGGGATGCCTTCTGCTAGACCTGATTGCTCCCAGCCCCATCCAACCTGGCCTTGAACACTGCCAGGGATGGGGCAACCACAGCCTCTCTGGGCAAGCTGTTTCAATGTCTCATCACCCTCACAGCGAGCCATTTCTTCCTTATGTCTAACCTAAACGTCCTATTCAAGTCTGAAGCCATTACCCCTTGTCCTGTCGCTACAGTCCCTAACAAAGAGTCCCTCTCCAGCATCCTTCTAGGCCCCCTTCAGATATTGGAAGGCTGCTCTGAGGTCTCCACGCAGCTTCTCTTCTCCAGGCTGAACAGCCTCAGCTTCCTCAGCCTGTCTTCATATGGGAGGTCTCCAGCCCCCTTATCAGCTCCAGGGAGAAATGGCCTGCCTGACTTTGCAGTGTGGTCATGGTGGTGATGACTTCTCCATTAATGCGTGTGCTGGAGAACCTGCTGGTTTTGGTTACAGATGTCCCTGCTCCTCTCCTTTGAGTCGCCACAGGTACTGGCAATCATCTTGGGATGCAGTACTGCAGTGTGGCTGTTCTGGCCTTTTCCTTGGCTTTCCAGCTCGTCTATTTAATGTCTGCACCTTTCCTCAGGCCCAGCCACTATTCAAACTTCTGTTGCACACCGGGTTGTTCTCCCCTGCCCTTTGATTGTTACTCCTGGTTTTCTCATGCTCTTGTTCCTTTTTTATAACTGGCCCATTTTGGGCACTGTATTTTATCCTCTGCTCCTGGAGGTGGTTCTCAAAACCACGTGTCCTTTCCTGTTTTTCTTTTCCTGCCTCAAAGAAATAAAGGTGTGTGCCACTTTTGAGGACAAGGACATGAAGTGCCTGTGTTTGAAAATAATGTTGAACAGTGTCTGTGGGAAGAAGTGAACAAATCTCCTGTATTACACTCAATCTTGGAAGGGTATCAAGGATAACTCTAATTTTACAGGGTATATTTTTCCCTCAAGGGATTTTTGAAGAACATGAGAAATGGCCTAAATAAGGAAGTGATCAGAAAGAGAAATCAGATGAAGGGGTTACCTGGGACCTCTTTTGAAGCTCAGCCACTTCCCACGCTGCCAGATTCCTCTCTTGGTGGTGTTGTCTTTTAACAACAGTAAGAGGAAACTATGAGATAAAGATCTGGAAGGACCAGAAGATCAGTAACTGGTGAGTTGAACTAACTCACAGCAGTAACAATGCCTTTGTGGCCAGACATGGCAATAAAGGTGCTGGCTGGAATTTGGCCCATGGCAGGCCTTGAGTGTTGGAGAGAACTCAAATAGTTTTAGTTTGTGCAAACATAGGTATTTTTTTTCAAGGTTAATTCAATTATAAAACAACTGTCCCAGCCAGGATGTTTGCCGTTGCCTGGAAAGGACAAAAGAGAAAGGCATGAGTGATTTTTTCCTCCTCTCATCTTTCTGCAACACTACCTGCAAGTTCAGGGATATGTCATTTCCTTCATTTTCAGCCACGACTGGAAAGCAGTGTGGAGCGAGGGGCTCAGTCACTTCTCATGGGACAAAGTAGCCTGAGGGGTGTTCTCCCGCTCCAGCCATGGCAGCAAAGTGCCTCCTCTGTCTGGAAAGCAGCAGAGAATGGGTGGTGTTGCAGCTAGGAGGTGGCTGTATGAATATCTGTGAGGGTTTGCTCCTTGGTGGTCCCACCAAGTCCCACCTGTGTTAGTGCTGGTGAGACATCACTGGAGCAGTCAGGTTTGGGGCTGATCCATGGCTCTTCTGAACATTGTTCTGGGCTGCTGGCTGCACTGCCAGTCCATGTTGGTTGCGCTCCAGCCGTGTTTCCAGCTTTGCTTTGCAGTACATTGTTTTACAGTACAACCGATAAAGCTGACACCATTGCATAAACACAGGCACGGGGCTTGGGCAGGGTTTGCCTGTGCCCATGATCTGGCCTCCTGGGGCATTGCTTGCGTGTGTATCAGCCTCTGCATCAGTTTGTGCTACAGCAGTGCAGGGTATTTCCCAGCTGAACTGGAGTCGATGTTATATGTTAAAAACAGGAGACAAGGCATTACTCCTGCATACCGTATTTTCTGTATGGAATGGCCTTAACATTTTTCTGCCCTCATCCTTCCCTGGTGTTTTAAAGAAAAGCTTTGGTTCTTAGCCCACCTGCTCTCTGCTTTCTCTTCTCAGCTTGGTGCCTACCCACTGGAACCCGTGGAGGTCTCCCATGTGTCATTGACTGAGCTCTGTCTCCTCAGGATCTTCTTTGCTCCCTCCAGCATCTTTTCCATTTTATCCCCAGCAGACTACAAAGCCAACACCACTGTGGTCCCACTTTCCATGACTCCAGTGATCAGGTACCTTCCTAATCAAGCAGAGTTCGTGCAATTTTTATTTCAACAGCAAAATTTTGCAGAATCAGGCACAAATGCTCCTTTGCAGCGATGCCAGTAAGACTGGCATAAACCAGTGCCCTTAACATACATATAGCCACTCCAAGGTGACCAGTGACCACTCTGCTACTGAAATGGGGAAGACGGCTACTGCAGTTATCTTTCATGCTAAAATCTATGGCTTTGTTCAGCTTTCAAGGAGAATGCGATAAAAAAATTGAAAGATACCATGCTAAATGTAAGAGCTGTCTGTGAGAGTTGTTTCTCCACAGGGAACTGACAAAGTCTTGTGTCATTTGCTGCAAATAACATTAGTGGCTAAGATCTGCAAAACTGAAAATGTTGATGGCAAGGTGGGTCCTGCAGAGCTTTCAGGAGTTTGGGGGTGTATCCTCTCACACAGACTCACCCCAGCATACACCAGCTCCTTGTACTCTGCAAGGTGTCAGGAGAGATTACTGTTTCTGTCCCAGGGTTCAATGAAGTTATCTGTACATTTATGGAAAAAGAAAACCCAAACAAACCCGCCATTTCTGTTTTGCTAACAGTGGTTCATCATACACTTTGTGCTCTAGAGGAGCAACAGAAAGAGTTGCAAAAGTCTGCAGTTCCCTGATGCAAAAACTCAAGAAACGTGCTCAGAACTGAAGCTGTTTCACAAATGCATAAGCCCCATGTGTCCAACCGGATGCCTGGGACTGGGCCACAGCAAAGGAGCTGTGGCTATTTTTTTTTAATCCTTAAACCGCAACACCTGCTAAAAAGAAAAATTGTCTTACTCGGACAGTAATCCACATGTGCCATAGTACTGGTTACTCATGTCATGAGTTTGAGACTTAGAAATGCAGATAAAGCAAGCAGGGATTAAACTGGCCTCATAGTTTAGGGAATTCCCTGTTGAGTTTTCACAGAAAATTGCTTAAATGAGCAGAGACAGGAAAAACACCTTTTCAACAATCACTGTTTACTATATGGAGCCTGTACATCTCTAACAGTGACATCTTTGCACACATTAAGGAAAGAAATGATTATATGTATTATGATTTGCATTTATTTGTATTATGATTTGATTATATGTATTATGATGCATATAAATGATTATATGTATTATAACATATGAGTTCAGTAACATCCATTTTTTTTACATGTGAGATAACACCATTCTTCCTCCTTGTTACTGACAAAGTATCAGCCTGGGATAAAGACCCAAAACTCTAAGTGTGAGGTGTATTAAACACAGCCCAGGAGGCTCCTGGGGGTGTTGTGTATAACTTGGGCACAATGTGCCTTACTAGGAAGGATGCATTTGGCATCTCCCTCCATGCTGTCTACAGCTCTCCTTTTCCCTTGGCTGCTTCCCATGGAGGTGCTTGGCTCCTTTTGGATAGGGCCCTCTCCAGCATCCCTGCACCAAGATGCGTACCTTGCTGCTCTGCTCAGTCTTTATTTCGGGCTTTGCAGGACCTGTCTGAGTTAAGCCAGCTGCTATTTTTGTATTATGACTTTGATCTGTGGTGCTTTCATTTGGCTGTTTATTAACATGCTTAAATGCAAAGGTGGGCACTGAAATTAGGGTTATACATTGTCTAGATGTGTACTTTTCACTTGAAAATGGGTTCATGTAAATTACTGGCAAGTGCAGCTTTCTGCATCCCTGATAATACTGCCTTACACAACCAGGTCCCTGGGGTTCTGCTTGATCCTGGTGTTACAGATGTGGTATAAAAATAACTACCTTTCAAGCCCTGCCTTTGTAATTTAGCCCAGTAGTATGATTGTCCAGCTATGGCTTATGGCAGGAAACCCTCAGTAAAGAGAAACACACTGAACAGAGATTCACAGTGGCATGCTCTAGTCTTCTCTCTTTCAAACAAGGAGGCTGAAAAACACGTTACCATGTGAAATGGAGGCGGATGGAAGTGTTTGATTATTGCTTCCTGCCATTTTGACAGTATCCTGTGTCATTTCTGTTCTCTAATTCTTACCACAAATAAAAGAAATGTTAAAAACTATGCACAATCACCCTATCGCAAAATAATAATTCACCATCTGATGCTAAGATACTTAAAATTTTCAGAAACGTCTTGAGAATACTATATTCTTTTAACTGGTAGAAGGTTAATGTATTTCCTTAGTGTAAATTAATTTTCACTTTTGATGTTCAGAGAAGCTTCTCTGGAAATCTTTCTCCTTATCTAGAAGCAAATAGTTTGCAATGCTTTATTATAATTTGACATCCATAAGCCTTAAAATGCTTCATTATATTTGCAGTGTAAAAGGCAAGTTGGATGCTGGAGTCACTCCAAATTTACATTAGTACTCTGTGCTACTGTGTTCTGCTCTATCTTATTTTATATGCCTTCCTCTAAGTGTCTAAGTGCTTTCCAGCTGTTTAGTAAGGAAGCTAATTGATGTGATCTGGTCTTTACCTTACTCTTTCCAAAAGGGGGCAATGGAGTATTTTAGTAGGGTTCATTTTCTTTAGGATACACAAAACATTGGAGAAAACAGAGCGGAAGTGTACCTTGCACTTGGGCAGAGATTTGTAAGGCTGAACATCTCCAGTCCCTATGGGACTCTATTCCTGTGGCAGTTTGGCTCACTGATTTCCAAGGACGCTGAGTTGAGCCCTTTCTGAGAGCTGCATTGGGGTCAGCATATTTAGGTTTTCACATGCCTGTAACAATTAACCAGCTCAAACCCTCCTGCCTTGGTGAGATAGCATCCTACCTCTGCAGTTAAAATCCTCCTAGAGAACTGAAGGAGCACAGATTTAAGCTGATTCACAACAGCTTTAATTAAAACTCAGTTAAACTGGTTCACATTAAAACATCCAGGAGAGACATGCACAATCCCCACTTAATTACCGTAGTGCAGTTAATGCCCTCTCCTGCACCCACGGGTGTTGGGTTCATGTTTGGGGCTGATGGGGAGGGCTGTGGGGTGCTGTGCTGTGCAGGCTGCTGCAGCCCCTGGCTCACTTCTCCCCTCACGTGCTGCCCCTGAGCCCTCCCTGCCCTCTCCCCACACCTTGCTGAGTCTTGCTGCCCCGGGCCAGCAGCTGCAGAGTGTGGGGAAGGCAGGCGGGGAGCCCAGTGCCACCCAGCAGGGCCGCTGCTGAGGAGAAGCTGCTTGTTTGGTCACGGGGCGGTGGAGGCGGGGGGGGGTATGGCAGCTCCAGGGGCTCCCTGGCACAGCCCCCAGCAAATCCTCTTAGTTCTGCTTCACCCTCTTTCTTGCCTCTTTGATGTCGGGTTTGCCTTAGTCCCTGCTCCAGTCTCAATTCCCACCACAGGCTCTCACAGTCAGATGGTTGAGCACCAGAACTCTTACAGCTGCACCATGGCTCAAGGATGGCACATTGGGGTTGCATCTGCTCTCTGCACAGGGTCCTGCCTGGTGGTGGGACAACAGGCACGAAATGGCCCACATTCATGCCATTAAACCTTCCTGCCCCCCAGACCAAGTGGCTGCATCCAAACTACCCTGCCTGCTGCTCTGATATCAATCATAGGCACCTAGCTGAGATGAGCTTAAGGAGAGCAAAAAGGGCACTTTGTAATGCGGGGCACTATCCCGTACCAAAGACCAGGAATAAAGAACCTAAATCTGCTGCTAACATTGATTCTCCTCTTCGATACCTCAGTACCTCAGTAAAGCATCTGTTTGTCTCCATGTGTCACAGGCAGACAATAAGCACAAACCTACTTTCCTAATGCTGTTATGAGGATTTTTATTAAGATTTGGATCAAGCAAATGAAAAGCAGTAAATAAAATGTTCTTATGTAGAGCGGAGGTACCGGTGCACAGCCTTATGAAGCAGGAAGGGTGCATTCACGTTAACAACAGGTTGTTGTTCTTCAAAAGCTAGGTAAGAAAACAAAAATTCC
>NW_009937585.1:44694-51788 GCF_000696875.1 Nestor notabilis
TCCTGCTGATCCCTTTTCAAGCAGCACAATACAAAAACATCTGCTAAAGCTAATGACTGTGTTTGCATAGATTACATGTGACAACCCAGCGCACAACAGGGTGTCCTGCCATGTAGACAACAAGTTAGGAGGGCGATGCACTTCTTTGGCATGTGTTGCCAGAAGTCAGCCACACTTCTACAACAGTAGCGTCAGCTCATTTCCAGGAGGGCTTTGGCTCACAGCACCAGAGAAAATCACTGATTCTCTCCAAAAGGTGTAGGGTTCTCTGCTGCCAAGTGTGAGGGAGGGAAAAATAGCTTTCACAGCAGCACCCATCCAACCCCCTTGGCTCTGGAGAGGTCTGGGGAAGGAATCCAATTCTGCTGGGCTCAGGATGAGTGAGGCTGAGCCCTGATCCCCAGCAGCATGGGCATGGGGCTGGCCGCAGGCAACACAGGGTGACTGCACAGCCCTGCTGTCCGCCGGAGGGCTGGCGCCTGTCATGGGGCATGGTGGCTGGGTGCCATGTTGAGTTGCAGGGGAAAAAAGGGTTCCTTTGTGTTTTCAGCACAGTGGTTGAATTTTATGGCATCGCTTTGTTATTCTTGCAGTGTTGGCTATGGACAAATACAAGATGACAATTTATATCCTAAGGCAAACTGGCTCTGAAATGGTGCTACTCCTTTTCATTTTGCTTAATTGGGCTAACAGAAAAAGACAACAGCTGCAATGGTGGGAATGAAAAATGCCATTGCTTGTCCTGGTTTTGACAGCAATCAGCCTGACAAGGGATTATCAATTGATCTGAGATAAGTGTTAGTGAAGGACCCAGTTTGTTGTCTGTTCATCCCCTTTACTATTTCATAGATACAACTGCACTTCAAAAAACTAATATAGATAGTTGTTCTGAGAGAGAATAAGCTCTTAGGCATGTTTAAGTAAGACTGGAGTGTGTAAAAGGAGAAGAATCTCTCTTAGAAAAATGCCTTGGGACTTCTGTCTGTTCAGATGAGAACAAATGTGTGCATGTGTGTCATGAAGTGAGCAAGTAAAAAGAGACACTGGCCATAGGCATGTGTTTTTGGGGAATAAAATAAAAAATCAGGTAATTTTCTGCAGCTTGTTTCTTCCAAGACCGCAGATCTGACAGTCACAGGATGCTTCCTTCTGGCCTGGTAATCCATGAGTTCAGGCACAGCTCTGCAGCCACCTGTCAGCCTATTTTTGTGAGGCTCCATGGAAAAACTCCATGAAAAAGAGTGGATGATCTTGACTGTCCCATTCGGTACATGACATCTTTTGGACAGGCTCATGGTTTTCCCATTGGATTTTGCAGGGAGCAGGGCATGATACACTCTGGACAGGAGTCAAGAGAAATGGGCTTTCCCCACCCAGCCAATGATACCAGGCAAACCCATGCTTCTGGTTTCCAGTTTGCTCACCCGTGGCCCCGATCCAGCACTGTGGAGCTTTGCAGTTGTCCTTGGTAGAGGCTGAATTCAGCTACTGTGTGTGGAAACACCTGAGGAGATCCCTCCACGTTCCAAGGGGCTGGGGGATGTTTGCTCTGCATCCGGGGAACCCTACCAGCCCACTCAAAGGGCCTAATCCTACATTTCTTACACGTTCCTTGTGCAAATGATGCTTCTCTGGAAACCTGTTTTATCCAAGTAAGAAGAGCAGGAGTAGAAGCCCCAGCCATTATTCGTATTGGTTCTAATCTATTCTTAAACTGAACTGTACTCCGCAGATATTTTAGGAAAACTGTCATAAATCAACACCCACTGCTTCGTTTTTCTTAGTGATGGAAAAAAAAAAGGGAAAAGACAAAAGTGAAAAGCTGTCCTTTAGCTGACATTCAGTTAGAACTGATCGAGCGATCTGCTGTCAGAGCAACAGCTCTTCTCAAAAATAGCCCTCTGAAAAAAACCCTCTGGTGTTATTTGGATCGCGTGTACCACACAATGCTCTGGAGTGAGAGCAGGGTGTCAGAAACCAATACTAAAGAGATCAGGGAAACTGAGACCTGGCAAATGAGTTGTGTGCCTCTCTACAAGTTACCAGTGTCCCTGTGACTGCCTCCAACTAAGGAGGTCACTGATGTGTATCAAGGCATCACTTTTAGAAAGAACAAGCAGGGTCAGATTTATTTAGAAACTCTCACAGCTCTGAGGGACTGATAGAACCAAAATCCAGGCTGCACTGAGCCTTTCTCATGGTGTAACTTTGGCCTGACCTGAATCCCAGCCCTGCAAACTTTCAACCATCTAAGTATCATCCCAGGTGCAAGAAATAGGCATTGCCACATGCACATACATTGAGCAATGGACATGCTTCCATTAGAAATGATGGAAAACGTTTTATTTCCATGTAACAACGTTACCTCCAAATGGAAAAAATGATGAAAAATGTTGGATGGTATTTTTGGGAAAGAGAGGAAATAACTTAAAATCCACAAATGCTGAAACATTTGGAGAGGGTCTGATTTAAGTGAACTTCTGTTGTTTTCTCTGAGTATTTAACTTGGGCTCAGAGATTTTTCGGATAAGATTTAACCTTATCCACCCTTATACTGACATGTAAAACAGCTCAAATAAACTGCACCCTAAGAATACCTGTCTTTTGCCACATTAGAGAAAGGGAATTTAAGCTCCCTAGCTGAGATGCAGCTGTTTATCCTGCAGCTGCTTATAGCATTCGGAGAAGAAACCCCCCCTTTGGTTTGAAACAGATGAAAACCACTGGCTCCTACAGGTTTGCAAGGCATGGCCTAGTTTTCTATAGCATCTTACATTCCACCCTTTTGGAAGCTGCTGAGACATACCTTATTTCAAATACAAAATATATAGTGTCTATCTGCTGGATTAGGAACAGTTGCAGTTTGGGGCTTCTGAAGAAATCCTGACTCTGTCATCAGTTTTGGAAACTTGTCATAAGAAAAAGCACAGTTATGTCTCTCTTCTCCTACCATGTTCCAAGGCCCAGATTTAATCCAAAAGCTTTCCAGTAGCTCCTTCACAGCCTGTGTGTTTCACACGTGCTCCTGTGTCCTCTCTCTCTTTTGCATGTGGCCTGTGAGTCCTTTCACCTGAGCCCAAAGACTTCCATGTGCTACCAAGTGCTGGCACCCAGCCTCTCTGACTGATGATGTGCCCAGCGATGGTGGTTGTGAAATGAGGGGAGAGAAGGAAAGTGAGACAGAGCACACCTGGAATCAAACTAATAATGAATGAATTGGAGAAGTATTCCTTATTTTAATAAAAAAGCACAACTAATATGTTCACATCTATCTAGGTATCCTATTTAGGGTGGCTGAATCTTTAATTAAGGGCTTGATTCTGACTTTTGCATCCACTAACACTAATCATTTCTGCTGAAGTCAATGGAAAAGACTGAGATATTGCAAGTGTGAGGAAAAACTCAAGCACCCCCAACGTCATGGAAGTGTTTTGAAGGCTTACCTCTCAGTAAAAATGTCCTCATCATCCAAAAATGATTCTTAACTGTTTGAAAAACACATTCTGTCCCAGTATTCCCCATTGTCCCTCTAATCTGCTTACACTTTTGTTTGGGCTTTTAATTAAAGGTAGTGGAGAAGATCCATCCCTCCTATGGTACTACTGTCTGTCAGGTCTGCTGGGACTGCACAGCCAGGATTTTGTTTTCATTTATATGTGAAGTAGAAAAATTTCACTAGCACAATTAGAAGTAAAATAAAAAGGGTTATATTATGTCTCGGATATTGCACATGTCCAAGAAGAAAGTGAATGGCTGTATGTCCACGTAAGAAACCATGTTTACAGGATCTATTTGTTTTTAACATTCCTTTTTTCAGTTCAGTATATGGAAGAAAATATACTCTCCACATTTCCAGTAATTACAGTGCAAGTAAATCTGGGATTGGGCTGGGCTAATTCTCAGACATTCTAGCTACAGTGTTACAGCAGGATTAGTCTGGAGGGGTTTGTTTTGTTTTTTAATGCAGAAGGGTAGGGCACTAACATACTATTAATTAGAAGTAAATCTGTCCCTTGGGGGACTACATGCACTGCCTGCATTTTTAATTTGTATTTAGCTTTAAGACAAATGACAGCTATTTTCCCCCTTTCAGTTTCTCAGTTGCTTCCTTATTTCTCTGTAATCTTTTTGTTTTGCACTGGGAAGAACTAGTGGATCTTCATACAGAGATCATATGCAGACAATCAGTTTTTTCAGTCTCTTGACTTAACTGGAAAATAACTCCATAATTTTCTTTCAGGTTGAACTTGTGTTTTGCTTCATTTTGGGAGGGTTATTGTTATTTTCCTATTTTGCTATTTAAAATGGCAAAACATAAGCCATTTACACAGAAAAATTGTATAAACAACAAAAAAACCTACAAAAATCTTCAAAGCAATACTGTAACCTCATCCTTTCTCAGCTCAGGTTGTTTACTTGGTTTCAGGAACCCCATGGTTGGTTTGCTCAACCTGAACATCCTTTTCTTGCTGAACTTTTCATTTTCCTATAAAATTGCACCCAGAAGTGATGCTGGGGCTGAGTGACACTAATAAAAGAAAACCTCACAGTGGCCACAGGATTCCTTTCACATGCCTTTGTGCTGTTGGCCTTTGCTGCAAGGATATTATCTGTGAGAACAAGAAGTGAAGTCCCCACTAGCAGGTCTCTGGTCTAACACACAGCCTTCCAGGCTGATGAAATGGGACTTCTTCCCATTTTGGGTAGACTGGAACAGTGTTTAAATACGTGAAAGGTCAGTGGCTATTTTTAGTTTCTTCCACATTTATGTTGCAGAAGTGCACGATCATTACCTGTTCAAGAATCTGTAGCTCAGCTCTTGTTTGATGTCATTACTTGAAGATTTAGAGGATATTTTAGTCACTTAAATTGCACAGTTCTGCAGTGGGCACTTCCAAATTCTGTAAGTTTGTGGGGTTCGGACATAATTTTCTGAAAATAGAGACCAGGTGTCTATTTTGAGAAACAGGTCTTGTTCTGCTCACTGTACACTTCCCAGCACTGCAGCTCTTCAGCCAATAAAACAAAGTAATGACAGTTTATCTCCCAGGAGATTGGAGATATACTTTACAGGGACATGCGCATCTCCCAGTCGTGGTAATCTTTGCTATCTTCACATTCCACTGATACCAGATATTCCCAGTGACAGTTTTTCATGTGTTAATCAAGCAGTTTCTGGTGAGCATGAATCCTGTGTGGAGATAACAGGCTGATAGACTATAGGAAACTCTATCCCTCATCTTTTACTTGCCATTCTTTAGTCTCCCGTCTATGTATCACATTTTCTAGATTCCTTTAAGAACCTTTCCTCTGAGACATCCCTGAGTTTGAGCTGCCTGAGAGTGATCATTAGCCAGGATCTGGCCATGCTGAACTGCACATTTATGCTCTCATGCAGTGTACTTGTAGCTGAGGAGAGTTTGTCTTGCAGAAAAGGATGTAGCAAATTGTCTCACCTGCGAAAATGGAGGGAGGAGTAACAAAGTAAATGGCCCCAAAAAGGTCCTAGCTGCTGCTGCATGGGCTGGAGAGGGAAGAAGGAAATACACAGTATTAGAGGACATGGATCTGTTGGGAGGCAAATGCAAACAAGTGGCAAATGTTAGAAACCCAGATGCTTTTCCCCTGAATCTGTATGAGAAGACACTTTCCACTCTACATGTGTTACAGTAAGAAGGCTCATATGGAAAACAAGAAGGATGCTTTAATCCCCCATTTGTTTTTGTGATTCTGGTTTTAGCTGTTCTCTTTTTTTAGTCCTTCTGGTTCTGTAAGCAGATCTTAAGGTATCAACATTACATATGTCTTCCTTAATGAGCCCATTGATTTTGTAATCCAGTAAACAGCATATCGTCCATTTCCTCATGCTGTGATGCATTGAAGAATTTATCTGTGAAGTAGCTAACTAGGTAAGAAGAAACTGCAATGTTTGAAGTAGCTTTTCAGTAGTGGGCCTGTTCTCCCTGTGAATCTGTTATTGCTCTGGGCCTCCCTGTACTCATCCTTCAGTTCTAGACCCTGGCATGGTAATTATCTGTGGCTTTTTAAAAGCCTGCTGACTTTCTCCCGTCACCAGCTGGGGTCTGAATGCATTATGCCAGCCAATGTCTTGCAATTCACTTTCTGCAATTTAGATTCACCGCTTATCATTAGGAAGACCTGCTAGTTTTAAATTGATGTAGCTTCTTTGAGGCCCATGAATTATATATACACTATAGAACATGCGATGGTAGAAACAAAGAGAATGTAGAGAATGCTAACCAGAAAAAAAAAAAACCCCAAACCCAAAAAAGGCAAAGAACTTCAGCAGAAAATTAATAAACTGGATTAAAACTGAGCATATCCTAGGTATGATGTTGAGAGGGCTGCTCCTGACTCTCTGGAGTTCCAGAGGCTGTTTAGAAGTGAAGCATGAAGTGAAAAATTCCCTTAGGGATTTTTCAGACACCTCTGCCCTGTCACCCTGTGTTCAGTGCTCCCATTCAGCACGAGGCAACCTTGAAACACCAAAAAACTCTGGGGCTTCTGTCAAAACGAGGGACAAGACGGTTTGCTAGCTGTCGCTTCCATCGCTGATTCACACTTGGTGAATCCTAGGACTTTGATTCACTATTCATTCTGTGCCATGCACTGTAGTCTCCAGGGGAGCTGAGAGCATCTGCCTGGTGTAATCACTGGGGAAAAGCAGGGTGAGGCTGGCTTGTAATTATTGCTGCTGCTGTTTCACCTGATGGCTCCAGCTGTGGGGCTGCCCCTGTGGCTCCAGCACTCTGCAGGGAAGGAGGCTGGGACAGGACTGTGGTGCCTGTGGGTTGCTGGAGAAGACATCTTTGGCTGAAATGAAGCAGAACAGTGGCTTCCTGAGGACTGCAGCAGCACAGGGCAGTGGTAGAGCCAAGGCTGGGAGCTGGACCAGCAGTTTGTGACAGTAACCTTCAGCAAGTGGCCCAAAAAAAGCTGTAGGGTATGTCCAGGGAACAAGGAGAGGATAGCCTTCACCTCAAAGTCCTTAATTTCTATTAAAAAGTGTATACCTATAAATGTTTTTTTATATAGGTATGTAAGTATACCTATATATTATACCTATATAAATT
>NW_009937586.1:0-4443 GCF_000696875.1 Nestor notabilis
GCTGCACCCTGCTCCCTCTGATCACATGCAGTTAATGGTGCCTTCCCTCCCTGGTATGATCTTTTCAGCCCACCTTGCTTCTGTTGTCGGCACACAGCTCATGAGTGTTGGTAGACAGTGCATTCCCTGAGGGCCTTCCTGCACAACAGGGAGCAGAGGGGTTGCTGACAGAAGCTTTCATTCAGAGAAGATAGATAGAGCTTCAGTTATGGGGAAAGGCACTGTAGGTGTTCCCACCACATATGGCACAGCAGAAGATGTGCCCATAACTGCCTGAAGCAGGATGGGGACCAAAGGGTGAAACATCAACTGTGGAAGACTAGAGGATAAAGCAGGAAGGGACAGGCAGCTCATCATGTCCTAGATCACCTATTTCAGGAGCAACTACTATATCTCAGTGGAGTAGGCCACACCACCTACATGCCAACTCCATGAATGGGCAAGATTTCCCTCCCTGATCTCAGTGGACTTGAGGTTGAGGGCAGAATGGGAAAAATACACAATGGCTGCTCCCTGGAGTATTTATTCATTTCATCTTGGGGTGTACAAGAGACAGAGAGAGACTTCACTACAATATCATGGGTAACAAGTCATGTACACTCCCAAGAAATGACTCTACAGGTCTAACATTGCTATGTATTTCAGAAAGTGTCCTGAGGGGCAAGCAGGGAAGGTCTGGGGCCAGAAGTGGTGGGTTGCTGTTTCTTTGAAATCTGTACATGCCACACACACCTACTGGCCATGGAAAGAATTGAAGGGGTTTGATAAGAGACAAAAGTCTTTTGTTCAGGACAAAGGGATGTGCGTGACTTTGAAAAGGCAGTATCACATGCAATGAATTATGTCATCCAAGTAACAGCTTCAGTTGAATACCCTATCCCAATCTCCCAAGAAAGATGTAAACCACCACAGCCCTTCACCCACACCTTTTTTGCCGAGAACGTTTGGCTGGGCATCCCAGGGGGGAAGGAACACGAGGAGACTCAAGCTTCAATGCAGCATAAACTTTAATGACTCTAAAGAGAGAAACAAAGCAGTGCATCCTCAAAGGGATGCCATGCAGGCTGCTACAAGGCACCTGACACTCAGGCACCCTTCACAGCATCAAGTCAAACACCTTCCTCCCACACCCATGGGGAGAAGGGGATGAGCAGGAACCCCCTCTGCTTGCATTAAGTATGAACTCATGGCACAGGACAGCAGGAGGCAACAGGGACTCATGATGCAGAGAGAAAAGCAGGAGAAGGAGAAGACATCAGCTGGGAATGTTTCCAGACAGCACAGGCTGGCACCTTGCTTCCATCCCTTTGCAGGAGGGCACAAGGATGCTCAACCGATCTGGGAAGCCTAGCCAGCAACAGTGTCCTCAGTCCGGCACCTGGCTGTGGTCTTCCTGGTCGATGCACTCACTGGAGACATCCGTCCTGGCTTTAGCAGGGCAGGCCCCTTCTGCCGCAGTAGCGGCCACCAAGGCCAGAAAGGCCGAAGCCCCCGGAGTTGATGGGCACTCCCTCCTCACTCAGGATGCTGCCAACAGCAGCAGATGCTGAGGATCCCACAGTGGTGTTCTGGGGGAAGGAGCTGAGGATGGGTCCGGGCAGGGTCACCACCACAGGAGACGGTTCAATGATGACACGGGAATCCTGACACTGCCTGACACAGGGCTCATTGCAGCTGTTGGCCAGTGGGGTTGGCCCACAGGGACGGCACAGGTCGTAGCAGGACATGGCTCTGGGATGGAGGTGGACCTGGGAGAGAGGACAAAAGCACAGTCAGCAGGCAAGGAACAGCCCGACAGCCTGCTGAGCCAGAGCAAAGCACAGGCTGAAGAGCAGGGACAGCCCTTATATCAAGGGAAATTAAAGAGCCCTATTCCTGAGGATGACCATGCAAACACAGATAAAATATTCTCCCACCTCCCCCCATTTGGAAAGGACAGAGAGAAGCTGGCATCAGGATCAAGGACCAAAGCTCTCAGCAAAAGCTACCACAGGCCAAGACACAGTTGAGTCCAAAACACAAAGTATTAACAGAGAGAAGGAAAAGAGAGAGGCAAAGCTGGTTGCAGCTCACCTTGTTCACCAAGGAGGAGAAGCCAAGAGAAGTGGATGAGGGAGCCTGCAGTTCCACTGGCTTTTATACTGCTGCAGGACACCCCAGGCACAGATGCAGCCTTTGTGCATGAAAAGTGTTTACCAAGAAGCTCATCTTCCTTGCAAAGCATCGCAATTAAAGAAATGGGAACAGTGCTTATATTCATTGCTATGCTGTCTTTTCATTTCCCTATTTATGACATGTCCATTCAGCCACACAGGCTCCTTTCAACTGACACTATTAGAGGCCAAAATGTTTCCAGGGGAAATGACACGTCAGCACAGGCAGATGATGCAGCCAGTGATGAGGAGTGTCCTACCTCACCAGGTGAAGCCAGACACTTCCCTGCGGGGCCTCACTTTAAAGTATTTCTGATACACGCAGCTTGTCTCCTTTAGCCACGAGCCTTCAGCCTGGACATCCACACACAAGGGTTGGCTCCATCGGACACTCACTCTCATGCAATGCCCACACACTCTGTATTAGGCATTGCCTTTCTAAGCAGGGCATCTCTGCTCTGGGGTTTAGACACTCTCTCTGAGACTGATCTTTGATCTCAGCAGAGGTAGTTCTGCCTCTTTTGCCATCTTGCTTCTCTCCTTCATCCCCACCTGCCTTCACCAGCAAACTGCCAATGCGTAAGATCCAAGGCTATTCCCCTCCCAACACTATTTGCTGGAGACCACTGGCAAAGTTGGATACTCCCCAGTGAGAAATGCACATGCTGGTAATTGATACATGACCTTCTTTTTAATGATGCTCAGCAACAGAACAAGGAACAATGGTCATAAACTAAACCACAAGTTTCACCTGAAAATGAAGAAGAATTTCTTTACGTTTTGGGTGGCAGAGCACTAGAACAGGCTGCCCTAGAAGGCTGTGGAGTACCTCTTTCTGGAGACACTCCAGATCAGCATGGTAGCATTCCTGTGTAACACGCTCTAGGTGTCCATACCTTAGCAGGTGCGTTGGACTACATGATCTCCAGTGGTTCCTTCCAACCTTAATGATTCTGTAATTCTATGATTCTCTGAATCTGTATTCTTCCTGCCCATGTCTTTGCCACTTCTGCATTAACCATGCAGACAGCTGGCACACCAAGCATGGCCAAATACTTAGCAGGATTTCCACAGAGCACCCAACTCTGCTCACCAGCAAGCAGGGTCCATAAATCTTTGCAAGGACAATCAGAGGATCGCAGCAAAACAGGCATCTCCTACTCTACCTGAAACACAACCACAGCAGCAACACAAATTTTTCTCTGCATGTGATGGAGGCACTGAGAATTGGGATGGTGGGGTACCACTCCCTCAGTCGTCCCAGCTTGGGGCATGATTGGAGGGATGGAGGAATCACTGCTTGACACCTCTATGGGCACAGCCTGCACAGCGATTGAGTGGGGTTTCAGGAGGATTTGCAACACATCTGCTTCCGAACAATTGTCATTCAGGACACATTGACACACACAGAAGAACTCCACATCAGCTAATGCTTCTGACCACAGAACTGCTTTGGTGGGGGCAAAGATGATTTTCCTGCTCCCTTCTAGCCCTCCACAGAGTTTCCAGAACATGTCACTGACACTGCCCATCTCTTTCAGAGGGTGTGACCCCTGTGTGACCATTCTCCTCCCTAAACAATTTTACACAAAAGTGAGGAACCCATCCCCATTGTGCCAATATCTAGCAGGGAGGTCACATCTCCTCTTAGACAGATGCCTTGACTGACGTTACTTATAGACTCCCTCCAGTTTCCGGGCTTGGAAGTAGCACTTGGAGGAGGAGAAGTGCATATTCAGAGCCTTGGGCAGGTGAGTATTAGCCTGCATAAAAATGTCTTCCATTGGATTATTAGAGGCACTATCCAAGCTTACTTGTTGCTCACATGCCCATTGGGAATTCTACAGGCAATTTTTGCATGCTGAGACAATACCATACTCCCCTCCACCATCCCATCTCTCTTCAAATGAGCATATCTCTTAATAGTACTCAGCTCCTCTGTGCACAAGACAGGTCAAACAGTGAACAAAATCCATCCACTCTCTTCTGCTCTAGGAAATGCAATTTTCCCCAGCCCAGCTTTGCTGAGCATCCCAGAAGGAATGGAACATGAGGAAAACTCAAGCTCTGATGCAGCATAAACTTTAATGAGTCTAAAGAGAGAAACAAAGCAGTGTATCCTGAAAGGAACTCTGTCCAGGCTGCTACTAGAGCACCTGACACTCAGACACCTATTTACAGAAGTGGGAAACGTGACTTCCTTTACAAAACACAAGGAAAGGGTGATGACCAAGTACTGTCTCTGCTTCCTGAAGCATAAACTCATGGCACAGGACAGCAGGAGGCAACA
>NW_009937587.1:0-567 GCF_000696875.1 Nestor notabilis
GAAGAGCTCATTTGGAGTAGGGAAGAACTCACTTGGAGTATGGAGTAACTTCATTTGGAGTAGGGAAGAGCTCATTTGAAGTAGGGAAGAACTGTTTGGAGTAGGGAGTAACTCATTTGGAGTAGGGAAGAACTGATTTGGAGTAGGGAAGAGCTCATTTGGAGTAGGGAAGAGCTCATTTGGAGTAGGGAGTAACTCATTTGGAGTAGGGAGTAACTCATTTGGAGTAGGGAAGAGCTCATTTGGAGTAGGGAAGAGCTCATTTGGAGTAGGGAGTAACTCATTTGGAGTAGGGAAGAACTGATTTGGAGTAGAGAAGAACTCATTTGGAGTAGGGAAGAACTGATTTGGAGTAGGGAGTAACTCATTTGGAGTAGGGAGTAACTCATTTGGAGTAGGGAATCTCTCTGCCACACTGTGGGATACTGATAGAGAGGGAGAACTCCACGTGGAGCTCCACGTATCATTTGGGCACAGTTCCTACCTGGTGTAGGGTGAAAAGGAGGAGCTGGGCAGCCCCAAACCTCACATCTACTCCTTGTCCACCTCTGAGCTCTTTCACTGTGT
>NW_009937587.1:598-3076 GCF_000696875.1 Nestor notabilis
GTGTTCCAAAGGGAAAGGAGGAAACTCCTTGGAGTTGATCGTGCTGGTCCCAATTGGAATGGCTCTTCCAGCATGGAAAAGGAAGGACTGTTAAGGAGAGATGGGCTCGAGGTAGTAAGGAAGAAGTAGTGTTCCTCCAAGCTTGGACTTGTGGAAGTAGGATTCATGGCATTGCTGATGGATGAAGGTCCCTGGTGCCAATGGGAAGGTGACCAGAAGTCCAGGAACATGGAAAGGGATGAAGGAACATGGAAACCAGGATTGGGAATGTGTCTCCTTACCATGTCCCTAAGTGCAGGTTGGAAACTACGTGGAAGGATATCCCAGGTTCTCTAGAAGGTTGTGAGGTAGGAAACCCCTTCCTGTCTTAAGGAATGACTATTGGGAATGAAAGGAGGAGGCTCCTGAAGATGGGAGATTTCCCGATGGATATTAAAGGGAGATCACCTGCTGTGAGTATCTTCGTGGTAAGAGAAGGAGTAAAGAGCCTCAGTGTTGTTGAGGACCATCAAATCCAGATGGAAAGAGCATTTTGGGTACCTCTCTGGCAGGAAAATCCCCCAAATCCAAAGGTTTCTTGGGAAAACTACATTGAATCCAGGGAATTTCCACGCTACCTTTGGAAGGCAGAAGGGGAGGGTTGATACAAGGGGGTTTCTTCCCAGCTTTTCCAGAGTTTTCGGATGGAAAAGTGGGATTCAACCAGGAAATTCCAAGCTCTTTCTGTAAAATCCAAGGGAAAAATCCCAGGAAAAGGAGCTTGGAAGCTCCTAAAGAACTAAGATGCACTTGTAGGATGTCCTGTTGTAACCCAGGGATAATACACATCCAGTCCTCAACGGTCTACAAGGAGTAGCCTCCAGGAAGTAGCTCCGATGATCCCTAAGGATGAGTCATCCTGGACTTTAGTGCTTTTGGGGAAGTCCAAAGGGCAAAAGTGGCAGGAGAAGGAGGAGGAAGAAGAGGAGAAAAGAAGCCTCCAAGTTCCTGGTTCTTACGCTACTAAGAGTAGAGGAGTTGTAAAGATAGGTGGGAACCACCGCGTGGAGCTAAGGATGGAGTTCCTTGCTCCTTCGTCCTTGTCGCCCTTGGGGTGGAGTTGGACCTGCAGCTCGGAGAAGGGGACATGGGGGAGATGTTCCTCAAAGGCCCTAAAGGAGGTGGTCGGAGTTGTTAGAGGAGTGACAAGTGCTCTGGGGTTTAACCTGCGGGTAGTAAAGCCAGGAGGAGCAGCAGCCGCAGAGTAAACGTGGAGTAAGGCTTGGAGCTGGTGGAAATCCAAAAGGAAGAGCTTGTTCCCTCTAACAGCCAGCACTTGGAATCATGGAATGGGTTGGAAAGGACCTTAAAGCTCCTCCACTTCCAGGCCATGAGTAGGGCCACCTTCTGCTATTAGTTACTCCAAGCCCCATCCAACCTGGTCTTGTGAGGATAGAAGGTGTAACATGGAGATAGTAACCAAACGATGCTCTCCCTTCTGGAAGATGACCTTTGGGTCAAGCTGTGGTGGAGGTAAACCACTAGTGGCCTCACCTAGGAGGACATTACTCAGGTAGTTAGGCCCGTTGTAGGAGGACAACGCACCTTCTCGCCGCAGCAGGAGGGATTTGGGCCCCTTCAAACCTCCTACTACCAGTAGTAGTGTCGTTGCAGGGCAGTGAGTTGCCAAAGACCTTGTGGGACCTCCAGTGGTTGCCCAACCAGCCCCAAGTGTCCTTTCAGGAGGGCTTAGAGTAGCTAAAAGGGAGTAGAGGACCTCTGAGGTTCTTCCTTCCTCTAGTAGCTGGTGCTCCGAGCTCCATCTCGCTGGTCCTCCTGTGCCTCCAGCTCCTTGTTGATCCCGGAGGATGGGAACAGGGAAGCTGGGAGAGCTTTCGGTTGGAGCTGGGGCGAGGAGGACTTGGCCGGGTTGCGCCACATCCTTGGTGGGGCTCCTCGTCTTGAGTCACTTCCGTCCTCTTGGGAAGCCACTTGAGCAGCTCTTGGAGCTCACGTTCTTCTCCGTTGGGTGGCTTCTTCTTCTCCTCCTCCTCCTCCTCCTCCTCCAGCTTCTCCCACATGGACAACCAGGCCTTTGAGCTGCATGGAGAGAGCACCCCAAGAGCTCCGGCAGGACCAGGGTGGCCAACGAAAGAGGTAGGAGACATCGGCTTGGAGCAAGGTCCATCTGAAGAGGAAAACCTTTGGGATCAAGGGATCTCAGCTTGGGATGGGCTGGAAGGGACCTTCAAGCTCTCCTGGTTGCTTCCAGGACCTCCTCTTCTCGAGGAGGTTGCTCCAAGGTGGCCTTGGACAGTGCCAGGGATGGGGCAGCCCCAGCTTGGCCGGAGGGAGATCCCAAAGGATCTCAAGGCTTCCTAAAGCACCTAATTCCATGGAGCTGAACTTCGATGTCATCCCACGTCCCCACCTCAATCCTTTCTTCTCCAAAAGGAAGTCTCTCGGGAGATTCCCTATGGATTCCCTATGGCTTCCCTA
>NW_009937588.1:0-564 GCF_000696875.1 Nestor notabilis
ATATATATATATTTAATTTGCTTATTATAAATTGGTTTGTCTTTGAAATACCCCAGCAGCTTGGTTCATAAGATAGGTTTACATTTAATATTGAGAAAAAACAGTTTCAAAGTAAATTATGTGGGTTTCTCATATATCTGATCAAAACCTTCCTGAATGCAGCCATATAGGACAGAAAGCAGATAGCTGAGACTTAGGGAGGAAAAGTATGACATGATCAAAAAGACAGGTGATTACCAAGATTGTTGTGGAAAAAGGAAACACAGTTTTTAAGAAAAACTGTGTTTTAAGTTAAATTATCTCAGGGGCAGGTCTTAGATGGTTACTGGCCTGGAAATGAGGAAGAATATTTGATACGGCAACTTTTGCATAAGAGTGCCAGGGTGCCAGAGAGATAGAATCATAGAATACTTAGGAATGGAAAGTACCTTAAGATCATCCAGTTCCAACCCCCCTGCCATGGGCAGGGACACCTCACTCTAGACTGTGTCTCCCAAGGCTCCGTCCAACCCGGCCTTGAACACTGCCAGGAATGGAGCATTTACAAATTTTTTGGGCAACCAG
>NW_009937588.1:658-61895 GCF_000696875.1 Nestor notabilis
CTTGAACACTGCCAGGAATGGAGCATTTACCACTTTTTTGGGCAACCTGTGCCAGCGCCTCAGCACCCTCACAGGGAAGAACTTCTTTCTTATATCCAACCTGAACTTCCCCTGTTTTAATTTAAACCCAGTTCCCCTTATCCTATCACTACAATAACTAATGAAGATTCCCTCTCCAGCATCCTTATAGGCCCCTTTCAGACACTAGAAGGCTGCTGTGAGGTCTCCATGCAGCTTCTCTTCTCCAGGATGAACAGCCTCAACTTCCTCAGCCTGTCTTCATAAGGGAGGTGCTCCAGCCCCTGAACATCCTTGTGGCCTTCTCTGGGCTTGCTCCAACAGCTCCATGTCCTTCTTATGTTGAGGACACCAGAACTGCACACAGGGCTCCGAGCGGGGGTCTCACACGAGCAGAGCAGAGGGGCAGGATCACCTCCTTCAACCTGCTGGTCACAACTCTCATGATGCAGCCCAGGATTCGGTTGGTTTCTGGGCTGTGAGCACACACTGAAGCCGTCTCATGTTCAGTTTCTCATTGACCAGCAGCCCCAAGTCCTTCTCCGCAGGATGCTCTCAATCTCCTCTCCTCCCAACCTGTAGCTGTGCCTGGGATTGCCCCAACCCAGGTGCTTGGTTGCACTTGGCTTTGTTGAACTTCATAAGGCTGGCATTGGCCCACCTCACAAGCGTGTCAAGGTCCCTTTGGATCCCATCCCTTCCCTCCAGTGTAGCAATTGAAATGCACAGCTTAGTGTCATTGGGAAATTTGCTGAGGGCGCACTCAATCCCACTGTCCATGTCACCGACGAAGATGTTTGCAATACCACAGATGAGAGTTTGCAAATAATCTATTCAGTGTTTTTCCTTCTCTTTCTGGAAATTTTAAGATTTGCTAAGCTCAAGTTGCTCATTTAGTTTGCCTGTTATGTTTTACTAGACTCTGCTATAGTGTAAAGCCTGAGCAAGCCTTATTGCCAATTGCAGCTTTTATTCCTGCTCTTCTTTCAGCAGTTGTTTCCAGACATCCCATAGACTCAATCCACTCTCAGCAGTCAACATGTTCCATTTAGAAACTGTAGACTGCGCAGCACCCAAGACCTGCAGACCAGATCAATGCTTCCTGCAGCATCCCACCTGCTGACATGGATATTTTCTGTGTAATGAACTTCGTGTAGCTTGGAAAATAACATTTTTATGGCAACTTAAAATCTCAGAAATGGGGAAAGGAGTAAAATCATTCTAGTTTAAAGCTCATGTGCTGTTATCAGAGGCATTTAAGCAATGTAGGGCTAGGGTGCTATATAGATTGTATCACTGCACTGTGCAAAGACAGGGTGTGATGGAGCATGACTGTAGCCATAGTGCTGTGACGGCACAAGCCAGTACTTCAGCATCACTGCAGAAAGAGGGAGAACTACACCCTGGGCTGCTGCAAGTCGGTGGCACAGATTATCAATGTTGATACTAATAAGAGTTGCATGGCCAGACCCTACAGATGGCTGTGCAAACCTCCACCATTCTGTCCAACTCCCTGCAGACATTCTATCTCCTCTCTTTTGGAGGACAGGAGTGTCATTTCTCTGTTGACTCAAAGAGCAATGCACCTTCTTCTCCAGTCCTTTCCCCCTCTTTTTTCTCTGCTTTCCTTTTGATCGCCAGAGTGTGATCACAAAATCTGTCTCATTGCAGCAAGACTTTTAGAAGCAATTTACAATATTTACCCACAAATGCGGTGCTTAAGAGGGGCACGTTGCACTGCCATAGGGCAAACACTGGAGAGCATTGCTTTCTTTGCTTCATTATTAGTCTATTGCTTTTTCCACGATGTCTGGGGAAAAATAATTGTAAGTGATTGGGCTGCTGAGGATGAAAGTATTATTCTCCAGTATGGTTTCATTGTTTCTGTACAGAGTTCTCCTAATACTGCTTTGTGCTTGTAGAATGCCATAGCACAGTCAGGGTCCTTGACCACAGCTCCGGGATACAATGACAACAGGGCATTTCTACTACAACTACTACTACTACTACTGTTACTACTACTGCTGCTATTAGCTCCTTCTGGGCAGTGACAGATGCTGCAAAGGGCTGTTCCCCCTCACCCCTCTGAAGCAGACTGCCTTCAGGGCCTCCTGAGATCAAAGTCTTCCAGGGCAGCACGTTCCCTCTGCTCTCTTTGAACCTCTGCAGACAAACAGGGTTTCCTTCCAAGCGCTCCCTTTCACTCTTCTGAAGGCATAGGAGGATAAAGTAATGATGAAATTTCACAGCTCAAGATAGTGGCTCCAGTGGTTTCTGTCATCTAAGAATGTTCAGGTCACAAGTTCTATGCCTTTTTATAGAGGGTCTGTAATGCTCTTTTGGACAACTGTCTCTCTGCTGTTTTTATATTCGACCTATTTTTCTTTACATGGAGTAACTTTCTTCATCTGTGGTGTTCTTCCCTTTGGTAAAGAGGCCCTAAGCACTTCAAATGTTCTGCTATTTTTGGCATGTCTGGCAGATTCAGGTAAGGCTTCTTCCTCACTCATTGTCATCAACTCCATGTCAAAGACTGTAAATAACACCAATATGTGATGCTTTTGAGTAACTGCTAGTCGCTATAAAATATTGTATGTATGTCCTTGATGAAAACACCACCTTTAAAAATTAGACTGCTGAGCTAAGAAATGTTTTGGCAGAGGTGAACAAGCCCTGCAGGGATCTGCTTGTGTGGATTACCTGAAGTAGTCTCTGCTAAATGTGTTAGGTTGCTCTGCTGTCGAAGTAATACCTTGTTGGCTGGTACAGAGGTTTCAATTTTCCAGTAAATTCTCAAATGCCCCACGGTTATTATAGGAAGTAGCTGCTGCATGGATGGGAATCTTCCCTTTTTACTCTTACAGTGTTACAAGGGTCAGGGTCTGTAATGTATTAGATAATTTTTCCTCGTATACACTCAGGAGTCACGGGAGATTTTTCTGGGTGAAGACTTTGGGACTTCATTGCTTCTTCTTTTCCTAAATGAGTCTGAAGTCTTTTTTTCAGGTGATCACTTGGGAATAGCATAGTTGTGCAGCCCTGCTTTCTTTCAATGAGATTCCTGTTTTCTCCATGTTGGGTTTGTTTGCCTAAACCCAAAACCATTAAGTTTTCAGGATCGTGAAGAGGAAATTTGTTTTAAAGACTTTGCTGTCTCAAACCTTGTTCAATTCCTTTGGCAGAAACAAGGTTTGAATTTGATTTTCATATGCAGTTACATGCTTGCCTGAGCTTTGCCTCACTGTTCAGGACTGTGCATCTATTCATCTTTGCTTTTTGAATTGCATCTCTCCAGTGGATCAGAATTCCCCAAGATCTGTGATATTTTTTCAGTAACTAAGTTGCTTAATTTTAATGGTTAATGTACTGTACTGCAAAATAAACCATGATTCCTTTCCCTTTCTATTCATTTGAGAAGTGTCAGAAAAATACATCAATTAATTCTCCCATGCTTTTGCGGGGCAACGTGTTACTATGTTTTACCTTATTTGATGGATATTGCTGCAGCCAAAGTCTGAACTACCATAACTTTGGGATATCCCAGCTTTATGAACTATGGCACCTAGACCCCAGTTTCATTACTAAAAAAACAATTGCAGGATTAGATTTAAGAACAGGGTTCATCTCATGTGTTCTGGAAGTCATTGCTTGTGCCAAAGCAGGTTGTGATTAATAATTACTTGATTTGTATGACAGATGGAGCTGGGGATCAAATTAAGTAGCTGTCTTAGGATATGTTGTAGAGCAATATCTAGCTTTAAATGTGACTGCCTTCTTCGTTCCTAAAAAAAGGCACAAACAATGACAGGCTAAAAATAGCTGTTCACTTGGAGTTGACGACAGTTTCTGAGAGCTTGTCTTTAGGAAGATGTTGGAAAAAAACCCTGCTGTTTCCCCTCCCCCTCTTTTTTCTTCTTTAAATGCACGTCCTTCTGTTTAAGTTTCTTCACCTCATTGCCCACAGAAAGGTACCTACAGACTTTGATGGCACTTCAGTATTTCTGCAGATTTCCAAGGGGGTTTACGTAAAGCATTATTTAAAGAAATCCTAAAAGTCACTGCAGATATGTCTATTAAGTTATGCTTATCCTACACAAATTGCTCTGTGCTGATGGAGGAGGAGGTAGTAAAGCCTTTTCCACTCTTTGCCTCCCACAGTATCTGCTGCATTGAAAAAAAAAAAAAAGGAGGCTATTTTCTGGTTTTATTCCTGAAGACTGCTTCATAATTCACTATGAATACCGGTGGTTCCCGGTGCAGTAAAGAAAGAGTTGAGTCTTTGGCTTTGTGTCCCTGCAGTCTAGTAAACAATCAGTTAATTTGTAGGATCGCAGTGCTTGACAGGAGTAAAAGAAGTAGTTTGATCTTATTTTTGTGCTGCTGAATTAAAGCTTTGCCTCCTGGCTAGGTTCTGAGTTCCCTCCTTCTGGAAGATGTTTGAGCATTTTAAATTCAGAATAAGTAGTTACAAATCCGAGGGCACAGCCTTTTCCAGGATTTTTCTGCTTTCATTTTAATTTTCTTCTGTGTTTCTAATCCCAGCAAGGAAGAAAACAGGTTGAAAGCAATGTCCAGTGTCTGAGCTAGGAGACAGTGCAATTCAGGATCTTTAGAACTAGCCCGCTGCATTCTTATTAAATGAGAGTGAAGGAGTAGGTGGGACTTTTTATTTAAAAATAGATTAGCACAAGGGACTGAACTTGCATTTGAGGAAACATTAATAAGCCAGCCAGCCATTGTCCTTAATCAGAGACTGTATTTGTAAGTAGAACATGTTGAATCTGTCATGATTGATGACGTTGTCTCTGTTAAAAGGGATGCTGCATCTTTAACAAGAGCAGACAGAAACAGTGCAGAATCTACAGTAAATTTGAGAATTGGAAGAGAAACCTTTCTTCATTTTCCCCTGTATAACGTTTGTAAAATATTGAAAGAATAACATCAAAGCCAGGGGGAAATATAAGTAACTCGCTGCTTACATTTTAATTCCTCACCTTTCCCCTCTGGGTGAGTTCCCCCTCCTTTTTCCCCCCTGAATTTAAAATGCTGGAAGGAAAAGCAACTGAGGTCCAAGTTTCAGATGCCGAATTCTCTGCTAATTGAAATTACTGGGCATATTTCTATATATAGTCGATGAAGAGATATGTAGCTTTCACTCAGTGCCTTCAAGACATGTCTTTTTGTAGTCAGAAAAACAGAGATCAATGCATTTTCAAACTGACAGAGGGAACGGATGCTCCTTAGTAGCACATGCTCGGGATCGTGTGTGTACCGTTTGTGCAGAGCAGAGACGCTGAATACTGGTCCATATGCTCCTTGTTTACTGCAATGTTTTTTGCATGTTACTGTGCACTCCGGACTAATGTGAAGGTAAGAGGGGACGAGGCAACAATTTGGCAGGAATGTACATGTAAAACCAGCTGCAGAAAATGTCTACCTTGTGTTGCTGAGTACTTTGGAATTGCTAGCTGAACATGCATATTATTACAGGTGGTTGTGGAGGCTTTGTTTTATCATTGTCTGTGTAGCTAAAGCATAGAAGCATGTTTTAATTTTGCAGTTTAGTGACCTTCAGTTTTTAACTGCTTGCAGTTCAGGCTCTGGGCTTGTATGATCTGATAAACATATTTTGCTACTGTCCAGGTAGGCCAGAAACAAGATGCCAAAGGCTGTCTGTGCAAGGCTACATAGCTTTATATAGGATAAGAATTCCTATACTCTAGTCCCCCTTGCATCCTCCAAGTGATGCTGCTTGCATGCTTTCTTGTTGATTACTTGTCTGACAATCGGGGGATCTTGCTGCTGTTATCTGGGTTGAGTTTTGTGCTGATTTGTTTCTAACTTGAAACAAAATGAATACAAACAAATTATAAGCTATGTTCTAAGAAATAAACAAGGGATTATTACTGCAAAATGCTACAGAAAAAATGCCAGCTAGCAGCACTAGTCTCTCAGTAACTATTAACCAGCATTTGCCACTCATGTCAATGTTTGCTTATTCTGTTAATTAGTGTCAGAACTTCAGTATAAGTTGCTGGATATATTACCTTCTCTGGAAGTAGGACAATATTAGCAGACAGGATCATTGGCATTGAATTGAGCTCTAAGCCAAGCTGTGGGCCAGCTGTGGGAATCCAGTTGCATAATTTAAATGAATTACTGTCCTTAGTCAACATACTGGGGAGGTACTTCTGGCATTCTGGCTTTTTGAAGTTCAAATGATTGCGTCTGTCTGGGAAGAAAAGCACTGGCAAACGCCGGATAATGATAATTAGAACTGTTTTACCTGGAGAAGTAATTGTAGAGGATATTTTGCTTTCGAAGTGTGTTAAGCATGCCTCTGAATTAAAGTGAGTTTTCTGTATTTGCGCTTGGTTTGATAATATTGAACTTCATATTTATTTATTAGGTCAAAATATTTTTTGGCTATGTGATTGAAAAACTGTTTTGCATTAAAAGCTCACATTCTAACAGTCTCTCCTATGTATGTGGTTAAAGTCTGTACTGCTGTTTGCTGTACTGAATTTCTAAGCTTTCACATTTTATTACTTTCTAATTAACTTCTGCAGTTCACTTTCTGTGCCACTTCTGAGGAGGAAGGTGAAAAATATGTTTTCTTCGAATATGTGGATAGGAAGCCAAAAAATACAAGCTAAAACTTTTAATGGTGTTCTTTCTTCCTTAAATACATACATTATAATTTCCTTATGGTTTTCCTATATATTTTTTTGGCAGATTAGTAAATTATATCCACATTATATACCCTGAGTTCTATACAGTGAATTGTCAATAAAAAATGTTTAGAGACCAACCATTCTTTATTGCTCATTTTGTCCCTGCAGTACTGTGCTGGTCTTCTGCTAAAGTGGGTCTGTTACTGAGAAATGACTTCTGAGTTTAAATAAGAATAGGTGCAGGGGAAATTTCAATATTACTATTTTTACTGTAATTTCCACAAGATACCTTATCAGTAAGTACCACAGCAACTGTTAGGAGTCCTAGGGGTTTAACTTTTGAAATGTCTTTGTTTCCATTCATAAACTTAGAAAAAAGTGAAAGGTTTGTGCTAGCCCAAGTCTGATGATTGTTTGGATAAGATAGTTTTAATTTGTTGGAACTTCTTCAACTGTTAAGTCTCTGGAATAACTGTTTGATATAAAGTATATGTTATTTGCATGATATTGTTCTAAGGATATTATCTTTGGTTCTAATTTCAGCAAACTCATCCACTTTCAATGCATACTTTGATCGTCTACTTCCCAAGCTAAGCATTAGGCTACAATAACATAAAAATGCTGCACAAACTTTGAGAATTCCCCCAGAAACTGCCCAAGTACAGCAGCACCACTTGCATCTTCAGTGATTCCTGTTTGCTTTTTCTAACATTGAAAACAACTTAAAAAATAGGAATTTATTGAAAAGTGCTCCCCCTGCATAGTCTTTCTGCAGAACTCTGTTGCTTTTAACTTGGTTGGCACTGACATAAGCCACAACTTTATGGGTGGCCAAAATAAATGAAATACATTATAAAACATCTGTTTTTAATTTTGTATTTTTCCCCTTTTAATGATTAGAAAACTCTTAGTGGCTCTCAAATATTTTAGTCTTTAAGTCATAAGATAGAATTAAACTATAAGTACAGGCTGTAACAGGAAATAGATCTGCTTGCCCTGGAAAGTGAAAAAGAAAATAACTGGGTCTGTTTGTGATGGCAGCTGCAGTTTATGGCTTTAGAGAAAGCAGATTTTTCAAGTTCAAGGTAGGACTCTCAATTTTTGATTGCCAGTCTGTTTGAAACTGCCCAGGTGAACTTAGTTCACATATGCAGGCTTATAAAAAGAGGTCCACCCCATGCATTCTTAATCAAAGCCTGTTTTTACAGCTGACTAAAGAATAGTACTGACCATGAACATGTACCTGCCTATGTGAATAGCTATTTCTTCTTGCCTGAGCAGAAACAAAGTCAGCAGTTAAAAAAAGCAGAAAGGTGTCTGAGAAGTTGTGAGCAATAAATCTTTATTCAGCTTGAATTAAAAAAAAAAGAAGAAAATATGGCTATTGCTTACTGTTGCATGTCCACTACACACAGCACCATTAAAAATGCTACATTTTGACTGATCCCTTTCTTGTTTTCTCATGTATGCACAATTTTGCACCCAGTGGAAGATATCATAAATAAGCACAGAAGTCAGGGAATTAAAATCTGAAAACAGTGCCTCCAAGATCAGAAGTGCTCTTGTGGAAATGTGCAGTCTGCCTGAAAAAGTGAAATCCTACTGTATGCAGTAATTAAATATATTTTTGTATTTTCAGCATGAATAAGTCTCAGGAGCACAGGTTAACTATTGCAAGGGTCTACCCAGTGTCAAATGTTTGGATTTTTAATTGTGCCCACTGTGTATTGAAAATACTTTCTGTATTTATATGCAAAGGATTTTTAGAGGTTGCCATGAGAAACTTTCTGTTCTTGGCTTAGGCAAGTATTTTTAATTCCCTCAGTATTAGCAATATTTCTTATAAAACTATGGGGAACATTGCAAATATTTAGGTTCCATACTCTAAGATAAGCTTGAAAAACTTTTATGGACTGGGGTCTTGCTTTTCCTAAAAGACTGTAGGAGTTTTGCCTTCCCCTTCCCTTGATGAACTCTGTGTGCAGTTCTGACAGATTTTACTCTGGATCTGGGATGCTATTTCTGACTGACAGTTTGAGGGTCTTACTGGAGGCACGGTTGGTGCTTGTGGGAATTTGCAGAGCAGAGCTGGTGTCTTTCATTTGTACTTTAGCATGGGACTTGATGTGAGTGCTGGGCTCTCTTGCCTTGAAGCACCTCATCTCAGTGGCAGTCAGCACTGGCTTTTGGGTCATCAGAGCTCCATGTAAAGATCAGGGGGGGTTTGTTATGAATTCAGATCCGTACCCTTTGAAGTGCCAAAGGCTTCCCAGGAGGTCCAGAGCTACTTCATCAGGATGTTAAGTCTATCTTCCTGTTCATGGGTACGCTTGGCACCTCGCAGAACTGAGCTCCTACCTGAACACTAAGAGCCTTTTGGTTTTGTTCTGACTGTTAACATTGGGTCACTGTAGTGGTGATAGAAGTTTTCTGCATATGATCCCTTGTATCTCCTGTGCTTTAGCTAAAAGATTATGCTAGCCTGTTTCAAACAGTAACTATGAAGTGATTTATGGCTGAATTTTTGACTTGTGCATTGGTCACTTTTTGAGGCTCTCAGGTGATGTAGAAGACATGTTGGGGTAGGAACAAGTATGGTCAGGGTCCATGGAGGGTGCTAGGAGCTAATACCCTTTAATCACTTTAGCTTTCTCTGTTCTTCCTCTTGTCCCAACTGCATTTCAAGAATATAGGTAATTGTTTTAACCTAGCAGTTTCCAGCTGCAGAGTTAGCAATAAAGGCAAAAAGCAGAAGAATCGTAGTAGCAAATAGAAAAATGTTTCATTGCCAAAAGCTGCAAAATGTCACAAATCCCAAGCAAGCTGTTGAATTCTGTCTACATTTTTACACATAACTGTAACTCTTTCCTTCCCCCAGTATGTATTAATGATACAGCTACATAATTAAGTAGTGTAAGATGTATAAGCACCTGTTCCAAGAATTGTTCTGGTTTTCCAAAGGAAAAGAGTTTACAGATCTTTCAGACTTGGACCTTTGTTGCCAAAACACATTCTGCTGTAGTCTTATGGCATTCTTTGCAAATGGGGGTGAAGTCAAAAGGGTTTGGATTCCCAGCTTTCACAGACTTCCAGACATGGTCCTTGGTTTCCTATGGATATTTTCCTCCTGTAAGTGTTCTATCATGCACCATCCTTTAACACTTCTCTATTAAGTGAGGAACAGTTCAGAAGTCACAGGAATGGCTTTGATATAGCATTTTAAAAGGAGTAAGCATGAAAGATTGGTTTCTCACTTTTTCTAAAGTAATTAAGAATAGACTCAGGGTAGGTTCTATTTGAGTACACTCCTTTTTATAGTTCTGATTATGTCTGACAGTCTGACTTACTTTACTCATAACTGCATAGTCATAACTACAATAAAAGTGGCAGGTCAAAGTACAGTTGCTCTAATACTTTAGGACACTAAGGCAAAATGTAGGTTAGTACTAGAAAGCAAACAATGTTGGCATGGAATTTCTATCCTGAGAGGCTTAGGGACAAGGATACCACTATGTAGGTTGTGAATATCTAGTTGCATTTCTGTTATACATCTTGTCATCTGCTTATAAAATGTTTGCCTAAGCTATAAAACAATCAAGACCCTGAACTTTATAAGGATTTTGTTTAACACCTGCAGGATCAAGCCTTAAGAGCTAAAAACAACTGAGCTGTTTATGTTCCTGTCATCTAAATAAAGATGGAATTTTAGGAAAGAAATAACTCATTGCAAAAAGAGGTTAGTGATCTCTTGGACCAGCTTCTACAAAGGTCTCTCTCTCAAAATTATGACAGTCATAATACCATAGCATTTCTTTTTTTGGTAGCTTGCTGTACCTGTTACTAAAATATATTGCTGCTGCCCACTCTTGTGCCATGCAGGAATTTAAAGTTCTCATTTATGGTCCAGTTTTTGCAGTCATAGAATCCTTGAATCATAGCAAGTCTGAGGTTGGAAGAGACCTTAAATACCGTCTAGTTCCATCTGGACTTGCTTCAACAGCTCCATGTCCTTCTTATGTTGAGGACACCAGAACTGCACCAGTGCTCCAAGTGAGGGTCTCACAAGAGCAGAGTAGGGGTGCAGGATCACCTCGTTCAACCTGCTGCTCATGCCTCTCACGATGCAGCCCAGGATACGGTTGGTTTCTGGGCTGGAAGCACACACTGTAGCCGGCTCATGTTCAGTTTCTCATCGACCAACACCCCCAAGTCCTTCTCTGCAGGGCTGCTCTGAATCTCCTCTCTGCCCAACTTGTAGCTGTGCCTGGGATTGCTCCGACCCAGGTGCTTGGTTGAACTTCATGAGGCCCACCTCACAAGCGTGTCAAGGTCCCTTTGGATACCATCCCTTCCCTCCAGTGTAACAACCAAACCACACAGCTTGGTGTCATCAGCAAACTTGGTGTGAAGGCACACTCAATCCCCCTGTCCATGTCACCAACAAAGATGTTAAACAGCACCGGTCCCAATACTGACCCCTGAGGGACACCACTCTTCACTGGTCTCCACTTGGACGTTGAGCTGTTCACCACAACTCTTTGAGTGTGACCATCCAGCCAATTACATCTCCTGTTCTGGTAAACAGGAGATTTGAATTCAGTCTCATACAGTTCAAACAGTAGATTGGTCTGAATAAGAAGAACATTATTTGAATCCTGAAGATTGATTTTTCCACTTCTGAAATTAATCTTGGCCAGATTTGCAATCATTTGAAATACCTAAATACATACTTTACCACTCTGTCCAGCTGCAAGTGTTGATTCACAGTACATGACTGTAACAAGTTATGAATGAAAGCGGTAATTAGAATAGATTAATAACAAGCAGCAGCTCTGGTTTTCTAGATATAGTAAGATTGGGACTATATTTAACACATAGAACAGAATAATATTCCCTTAAAGGCCATTATAAATGTGCGAATAGGTACAGAGATGCTAAAATGACAAGCACAATATAAGAAATTAAATCCACTTCTAAGAATTCTTTATGAACAGTGAGCAAATATGAATATTATGCTCTGGGGATAAGGGCTACTTATCTAAAGTTAGAAGAGTTAGTCACAAAAATAGTGGTTGGAAGGTACAGAAGCTAGGCGTTATTTCCTTCATTCAGAAATTTCTGGATAGATATTAGTCCCAAGAAAAATATTTCAGTTCTGTGTCTCCCGTTTTAATGTGGGCTCATTAGAGCTTATCTGATGAGCTATTCTTATCAGAGATGTATAATTGGCCTTTTTGTTAGAGGAGAATTGAAAAGATGTAGGACTTTAAAAGTATTTAGATTTGTTGGGTTTTTAATATGTGCAAGTAACTAGAATATAATATCATGTCTATACATGACAACTTTATTTTTACATAAAAATGATGAAAAGCTAAATCCTCTACTGTTAAATCACTGCTGATAGGCTTGCCCTATGTACTTCAGATGCCCGTGCTTGTGTGATTTTTATGAGATTGCAGAGAAATTAGATCAACAACCCTGGCAGCAATGCTACCTACAAAATACTGAGGAATGTGCAGTGGACCCAGCCAAAAGTAAGTTGTTTTTTTCTTAGGAAACTCTGTGACTCCCATCACTGGAGTAGGGAGAAGTGCAAAAGACCATTAATCAGTGATGGATGGAGCTGGTAATAGCTTGTCACAAGTAAAGGCTGCCGAACAATCCCTTATGGTTAGGTTCTATTTACATTCACTTCTAACTTCATCTGTTTCTCCTGTCCTGTTTGTTCATTCTAAGTTGGATAAAGATATTTAGTGTCTGTGGTTGGGTGGAGTGTTCCATTTTCCAGGGTCAGCCTTCACAGGTGTGTCCTCTCTTAATGCTACTGGTTGTATGCATATTTTGGGTATGTTGAGATGTTTTATTCCTATCCAGGTTCCCACGTTTTTGGCATGAGACGGATGTATAAAATACTTGTCCTGTTTTTGGAGGGAGAAGCCTCCGCCCCTTTCCTTCCGGGATATCCTTATGGACAGTGGGAGACAAGGAAAGTGTCTTTTTGAAGTAAAGATGCAAATGAAGGTTCCAAAAGAAGAATTTGTATTTTCTCAGTTGTGCACACATACCAAAGAAATGAACTCTGGACTGCATTCAGGCTGTCTGCATTCCACCTGTGTCCCCATGCCAAAATAAGTGATAGCTACAGATTCGTGACTAATACAGAAGTCACAGAATGAAAAAAAAAACATATTACTAAAAGCATAGCCATCACTGTTTTCTCAGTGGAACAGGTCACTGATTTTTCCCTTTGTATCTCCAGACAGATCTGAGTGTTTGAAGTTGTGTAAAATCTCCTGATAACTGGGGAGCTTCCAGACTTCTTCTGGAAAGACAAGTAAAACAAAATACGAATCCCATAAAAACAAATCAAAGAAACCTGGGACCGAGCGTTTTTTGGTTTAGTCTCACTTTCTAAACCTCTCAAATTTCAAATAGGAATCTCTGCAGAGAAGTAATTGGAAAGGCTTGCCTGCCTCTGATAGCACAGAAGATCATTAAAACCTTAGGAAAGGAGGATTGACTGGAGAAGTAAGACTCTGAAAAGCATTTTCATCCAAGTTGAGGGCAGATGAAGAAAAATATCGTCGATACTTCACACATATTTGCAGATATTTTGGATGGGATTTTCAGCCTGCTCCAGATTTGTTTTCAAAACTTGTTTTCATTTGCAATCAAAAATGAGTGGTCAAATTTTCAAGTCAGACAGAACAATTGTAATTAATCTAGTCTGTCACCACAGACTGTAAAACTACCATGAATTGTTGGAGGAAGGATAAATCACTTGACACCTGCTGTACCTTTTAGAAAAAAAAACATTCTCTTTCTGTTGAATGATTTCCAATGAGGGAGAACCTCTGGCAACCTTTACAAATGTGTAATTCCATGGGGTTAATTACTCGGTTGGAAGTGTGCGCCATATTTCTATTCTGAATTAATCTAGCCTCGGTTTCCAGCTTTTGGGTCACTTTCAGTTTTTTGCTACATCTTCATCCACTGGTCTAAGTAGTCCACTGCAAAGGGTTGTTCCCTCTATGAGTAGCTCTAGGCTGCACTGGAGGCATCACCTAGTCACGTCTTTGATTAAGTAAACAAACTGAGCTCCTGGCATCTTTCACTACTCATCTTTCACAGAGCTCTCATCCCTCTCATGACTCATCTTTGAGCTCTCTCCAGTTTCACAGCAGGCCTCCTGCTCTGTGCATGCCACAGCTGCATGCAGCCTCAGAGCAGTTGCAACCCCATGCAAAAGTAATAGAAGTCTTGGCTCCCACTAAAGATACTGTGTGTATGTCCAGGGTTACTCTTGCTCCTTTAGCCACATTGCTGCACTGGGAGCTCATGTTCTGCCCCGTATCTAGCAGGATTGCCATCTGCTTACCAGCAGACCTTTATGGAAATTGCCCATAGGGTAGAGTAGCTTTTTATATTCCCAGAGTTAGAATTTTATTGCTGTTCGTGTTTAAAACCACATTGATTTGTACCAGTGGCCCAGCTTCATCACCATTTACCACACTACATTTTTTCTGTCATTGATAAATGTGATCAGTAGTAAGTGACTTGAGTTGATCAACATTTATAAAGCATAAGGCCAGGACCAGCCCCTGAGGGTTCCACTGAACACAGCTGATCAACTGTCCCATTTGTAATTACGTTCAGAATCCTGTCAGTTAGGCACTTTTAATCCATTTGATGTATGCCATTTTGATTTTGGTTTTAATAAACCACCAAGCAGCACTGTGTCAAATGATTTACAGAAGTCTAAGTATATTATATCAATATTATTACCATAGCCAGCCAAATTTGTAAGCCCATCTGAAAAAATAGCTAGCATGTTAGCTTGACAGTATCTGTTTTTCATTAACCTGGTATTATGTGTATTTCTTTCCTTCAGAAATTAGTATATATTTTATCAGAAACTTTGTGCTAAGTGCTTGGATAATTAGCCATAACTAGCACAGCAGAAATTGCTAGGGATGAATCTCTTCAAACCCAGTCCTTATTTAAGTCCCCATTAGAGATGTATCTCTAGCTGAGTACTAAGTAAAAGTCAGGAATTCTAGAAGGGTTTATCTTCTGGCAAAATAGGGATATTCCAGTTAAAATGGAAAAGTGAATAAATTGTCAGTGAAACAAAACTTGTGTCAGAGGCAGTTTCTCCTATTGGACTATCTCCAGTGGCTGAAAAACAGTGGCTGTGCTTCTAAGTACACAATGCCCTTTGGTCTCACTTCTTGCCTTAGATTATCCTGGCTATGATAACGGTAGTAACTCAGTGACCAGACATTATAAGAAACATCATTTTGTTAGAAATTAAATCCCACTACACAGTTATTTTAGAAAAGGGAAAAGTTAAGACTTTGAAAGATTGTTTCATTTCTACTAGATGACCCATGATGTCAAGAACCTGAATTCTTCTGAGTTATTGGAGTGTACTTTCATACACTCTTCTTCCTGTGTGCTTTTGAGATGTTATTAATTTCTTATGAAAACCTGCTTTTGTACAGAATCACATGATACATTCATACATCTCTTGTAGTGCTTGAGTTCTTAAAAATGGGGATGTGAAAGCTGCATGCTGGTTTCCAGCCACATGTGTAACTGGAAAGTGAATATAAGGCATTTTGCCTCTAAAGCAAGAAAGCAATCTAAGGAACTCAGGTGGCATTCAGCTCACTTAACTTTAGGTATAACTGATGTAAACATCTATATCTAGTGATTTCAGGCTCCCTTTAGTGTCTGTGGAGAGGAATTGTCTCTTCTAAGGCATGAATCGTGTGACCTAGTTTAAATATCTACATGGGGATGAGATTAATTGTGTCCTGAAAGTGCCAGTTTCTCCCCATTTACCAGAGAGAGCTTAGATGACTAGCTGAGATGTATGTAGGTCTCTCTGTTATAGACATTTCCATCTGGTCAAATTAATCCCATCGTTCAAAGCAGCAAATGTGAGATTTTTAGTGCTGGTCAGGCAGCTTTTCTGTCCTTTCCTTTTGCATGTAACAGAAGGAAGACATAAAAATGTGGGGAGGAGGAGCGAGCTGTTGTGAAGGGTCAGCCAAGATGCCCTGGAGATGAGGCAAGAGCAAGAGCTTGCAGGACTGTGAGATCATCTGATTTGTTTTCCTTTGTTTTTGCCTTGGTTCTTCCTTCTAAATTACTTAATTAATACACAAAAAACAAAGCAGTGAGTAATTGAACTGAGCTGTTTGAAGCATATTTCCCTCTTGCCCAGCTGGTAGATCAGCCAATTATTTCAATGATGTTCAATTGTTTTATTTTAGTTGCTTTAAAATTATGAGAGAACAAATTAAGGACTGCACACTTAGGTTTGGTTCATTTCTGAGAGCTGTGCAGCTTTCACAGTATAGGCAGGTGCTGCAGAAGCATCAAAAGACAGACGCAGAGCACATATATTGAATATTTTAGGTGTCTTTGAGGTAGGGGGTCTCTATCTGAACTTGGTTCTTATCAGCCAGTACATGTAGGTAACTAAGAAACCAGTTCAGCTCACCCTAAATTAGACACCCACAGCTCTCCAGCTGAACAGCCAGCTCTATCATCAACCTCAAAAGGGACCCAAAACTACAGGATCGACTCTGGGGTAAACATGGCTAGAAATGGAAGAAGAAAGACTGAACATAGGCCAAGAAGTGTGGGTCTGACTCTGGAAAACCTGAACTGCTCCCATGGATTCACCAGAAAATGTCAATAGAAATAATAGGGTCACTAATGTATCTTAGGAGACTATTTTGTGAGGATTAATTAACAAATATTTGTACAGTACATCCACTGTAAATTTGCCATGTCTTTATAAGACATGGTAAAATTAGCAAGCAATTTAAGTGTCAGGGACTGTTTAAGATAATTATCAACTTTTCAGAAGTTGTTAGGAGCTGGTTACAGGGGATTTGGGAAGATGTAATTACAATTAACCATTTGACCGAAATAGGTGACTTGATCCTGAGATTTTCCCCAAGCTACATGTAATTGTTGACATGAATTTTTAAACAGATTAAATCTCACAAAAGTTTTGACATAAGCGAAATAGGTAAGTTAATATACTTCTCAACCTAAAAACAAGCTCAGATTTAACTGTAACCTGTAACTTGTTGCTATGTGATAGTATTTAACAGTATTAAGCTGAGGGAGAATGGTTGCTGTCTTCTGGTTTTAAGAGAAGTCATACATTTAATACAGAAAATGTTTTAAAGATTTCTTGACAGGATAGCAAATCATGAATGAACAGATTGTCTCCCATCAGGCTATAGTTTCACACAGGATGATAAAACAAAGATGTAAAAAGATAAGTTTGGGTTTTTTTAGTCCATAGTTGGTGGCACACATCAGCTCTAAGGGTAAAGGATAAAAAGAAATGAGAGAAAAAAGACATTTCTCCAGTAGTCAACCAGGAAGAGAAGTGGGGGGGAGGTGCCCCTACATGAGCATTCCCTTAGGGATGTCTTCTCCAGTGCACCAGGTGTTTCCCAAATACCTTTTCCAAAGTAATTTCATAGTTTTCTTGGGATCTTCTCGGTTTCCCCCACTGTTTTTTCTTGCCTGTTATGCCCACAGAGTTGACTGGAGCACTCTCTGATCAGTCAGAGCCATTCCACAGCTAAAATGCTTTGTGCATATACCTTATGGGGAAATATTTAATCCCTAGTACCGGGTTATAACCCAAAATTTAGGGCCTAAAGAGTGGCAGAGGGTGAGTGGAAGGGAAAGCAATTCAAATGCTGTAAAACAAGAGCTAGAGGCACTACCACAGCAACTGGGGGTACGTAGGTGGGATGAGTCAACGGGAGAAGCTGGCTACAGCATTGCACATGAAGGGCTGCAAAGGGAAAGCCCTGAGCTTTATACAGATTAAAGCAATGTGCAACCATTAAAAAATTTCATGTTAGGAGGAGAAAAAGAAAAAGAGAAAGTAACTGTAACAATTTTTCCAAACTGCTTAACCCTCAATGGTTAATCTACCTTGCAACTGATGGACAGAATATGCCCTCAGTCCTGCCACTCCCCCAAAATCCCCATCAGAAGTCTCTCTTGTGTCTCCTGTAGCTGTAAACAGCAATGAATCACATTTGGGTTTCCCTGTTTTATTCTGGTCCTACTCATTTCTGTTTTATTATACCTAAATTGCATCTGCCATGACCCTGTCTCTTCTTTACACATGTACAATATCTCCACTGCTGACATTTGATGCTAGTTCCTGGCTTGGCATCGAATTTATCTATGGAGCACTACTTTTCAACACAGTTCCTGCCACTCTGATCCCTCCAGTGCTATTTTCTCATTGAAATACTGTCTGTTTCTTCTGCAGTGCACATCTTTCAGTTGATACCTTGGGACACAGCTCACAAAAATTGCTAGCCTTACTGTTTCAAATCTTCCAGATCTTCTTCCAAGTCTGGGTTTTTGTTTTTGTTTTCATTTTTGTTTGGTTTTGGGTTTTTTCTTCCTTTTCCTTTCTGTGGCTTTCAGAAGCTGACTGCTCTATCCTCTGAGAGTCTCCCTTTACATAGTGAGTTTAAGGCAATACAGTGTCAAAACGATGCGTATGAAGGCTACATCAATGTATTTTGCATTGAAGAAAATAATAGCAGAAAGGCCAAGATAATAATAGGGCCTGATTTTGGACCTGAACAATTTGCAGGTTGATTTTACACCGCTATAGTGGTGTCTTCACTGTATCTCATCCCCATCCTTCTCTCCCAGTCTGGCTTCAGGACCACTGTTGCTCCTGTGTCGTCATTTCAGGTACTTGTGCCACTGTCTTTTCTTTCCCAACTCAGTCTCTGTCTGAGCCTCTTTTAATGAAACACATTGCCAGCTGGAAACCACTGTCCTGTTTTCTTCACTAAATCTTTTCCATGTTCAGCATTTTTTTTCCTCAAATAACTGAGCTGCTTTGCTGATCAATTCTTCATGTTCATCAGGGAAGACTTTATTTTGCCCTGTTTAATTCCTTCTTCTGGGGAAAAAATAAAAAAGTTACTTTTTTTTGACTCACTTTCTTTACCAGATAATACCAATTCCTGGTTAAATTAAAAATAAACACCTCCTTTCTGTAATTATTTGTTGTGTCTGAAATGTTATCAGCCTAGAGCAAGAACAAACCTACAGTACCTATCTCAAAATTAATCATTTTTTTTTTATCTGAAGGTCAGTAGAGAATGGAGGCAAAAAGGCTTTCAGGATGAGAGATTTTAAAGATTGAGGCTATTTCCTTTAGAAAACACATGAATTAAGGCACCACAGTGCTAAACATTGTAAAGAAGGTAAATATTCTTCCTGTCTCAAAGTTTTCCCACACATTCCACCAAAGGGACATTCAGTGAAGCTGAAAGGGAACACTCCTAAGCCTGATGAAAGTAGATGTTATTGAAAGCAATAGTGCAACACTGGAACCCAGTGTCAAAATACCATGAATGCCGAGAGTTTGGAAAGACTTAAAAAAGAGAAAAAAAATTGGAAAAGTGACGTATGATTTCAAAATATGGGCTTGAAAGTACAAGCTAGATAAGTTTTTCTATTGTTCAGATTTCTTGCCCCTTCTGAAGCAGCTGGTACTCTTTCTTGCCAGACACAAGTCAATGAATATGATGATTTATGACAGTTTTGTGGTTTATGTTCTAATAGTAATTAGGAAAAAAAAAATTAAAACCACAGTGCTGAAATTTAATCCCTCAAGAAAGACTTATGAAATGAAGGTTTGGGCTCAAGAAACAGTATCTCTCTGGCCTCCATTTCTCTGAGGGGATTTATAACCTCTGGTATATTTGGCCGAAGTTTATCTTTCTATTCCTCCTGTTTAAGTTTGCAGCAGAGGGCTTCTGAAATTTACTTATTTACCATAACCACAACTGGTCAAAAATACAGTCCCAAACATTTAAGAAAAATATGATGTCACTAGGAATACAAATGAACGTGAATGAAATGTATGTGGTGGTGTACATGGCTTCAGAGTACAGGCAGGCTGAAGTTGCACTGAGTATTGACTAGATGCTGCTGAAGAGCTAACTGCAAGTGCATTAAAGACAGCCCAAGGAAGGTATGTTTTGAGCTGGAAAAGAAGTGGAATTTGCCTTAGGAAAAACAGTCATTCATGTGACGTTCTGGGAAGGGTTACAATCTGAGTGATGATGTTCAGAAATGACTTCATGTTTCCTTCCTGTTGCTGACACTCAGGTTTTGCTCAGGCTCCTGTGCAGGACTTTTTTTCTTAGGCATTTTCAATCAGGGCTTGAAAACACCTGGTTTTCTATCATGAGTTATTCTGAAAACTTAAATGTAAAGAAGAACGCTGCATTACTTTCTTTCCATGCATAATGTGTTTTTGCTGAGGTTTCAAGGAACCGTGCTTCCTCACACCATCTTTAAGAACAGTAGTAAAAGAGGTTCTGACTTAGTAGTTGAGCTTCAGTTACTGGAGTAAAATCGTTTTTGTCCTGCTTGCTCGAAGGCTTGGGGACAGAGGCTTAGTTACTCTGTCCAGTACTGGTTTAACCACTGCTTACAATAGTCACACCACATTTTAGAATATGATAAAATAAATAAGCAAATGATGTGGAAAACATTAAAAGTCAACATCAAAAAACTTAGGAATGTGGAGGAGAAAAAAAAACCAAACACCCTTTCTTGCATTATATAGTTCCATGTAAGGTCTTCAAGCAAAAATACTCTCTTCTCAAAATATTTATTTAAAATTGGCTAGAAAACAGTCATGGTGAGAACAGAAAATTTAAAAGATTTAAAATGCAAAAATGAAAAAATCTGCTCCACGAAAATGCCGACAGGTTTGGGGATTAAATGGTTTTACATTCCATGTAAGAAACTAATTATTGTAAAAGTTATCCTCTCCCACTCCCCCAAATCTTCTAAAGGTCTTCCAAATTGTTTCATGTCAGTGGAAGCATTTAAAACTCTTGCATGTGGCATTGGTTGTGCACAGCCATCCACACATGTATCAGAGGAGGCCAAAATGTTAAACTCAGGGCCATAATACCATTGCTCACGTTTCAACGCGTTTTCTGCTTTCTCATGAAATCACTGGGGTTACTTTGACTTAATCTTTTACATTCAGAAAATGTCTTTCCAAAGAAGAGAACTAGGAATGCACTAATCCTACTCTTCAAATGAACTCCCTCTGTTCTTAAATTTGTGTAGATGGTAGTAGCTGTAATTTATGTACTATTTCTATCAACAGGAAAGAGCATTGAGATCAGTCAGTGTTGAGAATTACAGTAAACAGAAAGCTTTCATTGAGGAATTACATAATTTGTAGTCTTACATTACCTTTCCTGGACCTTGTCATGTCAGCAAGGTCCGTATCCTTACATTAGCCCAGCAGTAATCTGTAGTGATATAGTCCCAGGATACCTTCTATCATCTTTTATCAGCAAAAATACTGTTCAAATGGAAGCTCACCAGAGAAATATGCTATGTAGAAATGAAACTTAAGTGGTGAATATAGACAACATCTGCGCGCCTTTTCAGTTGGAGAGTTTTATTTGGAGGAAGTATTTATCCACACAGATGGTTGAGATGTGCTATGAAAATGCATTAATGCACTTACTGCTGGTAGTAGAAAATGCTCATTATTTGTCTGGAAGAAGAAGAAACAATCTGAATGGAATGCAGAGACTTAAACTCTTATGGTGAATAATGAACTGTACAGATCAACTCTAGAAAATGTTCATAGTAATTGTCTATGGAGAGAGATAAAGATGTCTCTTTGCTAACCCATTTGGTAGATAAACTCCAGTGGAAATAAGGTTGGGAACTTCTAGCAATAAGAGCTTAGTATTTGCTCAAGTTGATTGTTCCTCAAGTCTGAATCCTAGGTCATTATAATTTTATGAAGAAATGTTCATGAAATTAAAATAAGTTCTTCACAAAGAATTCAAGATGTGCTTTTTCTATAGGTAAGGAAAGAAGTGCTCCACAGGCATAACAATAATTTAATGTAGGATTAAATCAGCTTTTAGTGACTACTTGGGCAAAATCCTCATCCTCTTTGTATCTACTTTACTGCACATAAAAATGCCCGAGATGCTACAGAGCCCTCAAGGGTTTTTTGCCAGCTTTAGGAAGATTCCCTTGTAAAAGCCTTTGTGGAATACAACTGTAAACTCTGTGGGAAACAACTCACAGCTCTGCAAAGTTTTCCAATAGCACTGGGTGGCCATTGTACGCTACAAAGTCGAAGGCTGTTAGTTACACCACGCTCTTTCCAGCACTTTGAGTAGCCTAGGACCAGGAAGACAGAAATAAAACTGAAATCTGCTTTATTGCCCTGCTGCTCTTGGGTTTCAGTCCCTATACCTGTTAGAAAATTGCCACAAGTCCCTGTAATATGTAATTTGCAGTACTTTTCATTAATTCTGTTTCATACTATATTGCCTGCTCTATTAGATAGAACAAATTGCTGATTTAAGCCATGACTATTACTGTAACATGCGTTCTATTTTTTGCTGTCTGGATTGTAATTATTACATCACCAGTTATAGATACATACTGCTTCACATAATTAATTTCACATGAGACCATAATACAAACAGAAGAGAAATTAACGTAGCTACATGCTGTTTTCAGAACTGTGTCTTCTCAGCAGAGGAGATTTGTTCAAGTTCTTTCTGTTTCAAATGTGTGTGATTTCAAGGTTTATTCATGATGGTTATTCATGCAAACGGGCCTAATTTTTATGGAAAGTGTGTGTAATTCCACATTCCTAATCCAGAAAAGAGGAGCAGAGAGGATTTATAAGCAAAGTTGACTCAGTGGGAATGGTTCCTTCTAACTCAAGAAAGCTGTTGCTTTGGTATGTTCTGAGTCACAGCTGCTCCCTTCAGTGGTGAAAATCCATTTTTCACTGCTTTTGGCCCTGTTAGACCTGCTGAACCAACACCACTAAATGAGAGTGAGTAGACACCTCTGTCCCATTTTGCACATTATTGACTGAATTGGTTCCTCTGGTAAATCCCCACAACGGGGTACCTGGAGGTATTACAGAAGCGTAAACTGAAGTTTGTGAGGTTGCTCTGGTGTTGCACTGAAGACCTGAGTCAGCCAGCTGAACGCTTATTGGTGCTGTTGGGTCTCAGGGGCCTGTGTTAGGGACAGAGGTATGTAGAAAGTGATTTTCCTCTTTGCAAAAGGAACATGTCTGGAGTCACTAAATAATATGGCAATACCCCATGGCACCGTTTTGTGCAGTCATTTTTTGTAATACTTTTTTCTACATGTTGCAGAGCAGAGTTTCTTTATAAAAATAAAAATATCTCAGTTCTTTGTTCCACTTTTTTAGGTTTTGTTATGTTGTGAAGCTTACTTTTAAAGGTTTACATCATAACTCATACAAGACATTTTAGCTAGGTAAGTAAATTGATGGTGATAACCATCAATAACCCGTAACAGAATTAGGAATGATGAATGTTAGTAGCAAGATTCCTACATGATTTCTCTTATGTACTTAATATTTATGCCAGATTGAATCTTCCTTAGAATAAGTAATTAGACTACATTTATAAGGTAAGCAACATTTTAAATAGTCTATTGTTTAAATTGGTAGCTGTAGGCTGGGCTGAAAGGCAACTCAGTTCAACTAATTGCTGCTATGACTCAGACCTTGTAACAGATATGCAATTAGGTTTGGTATTCTTTCAAAGCTCTGATTTGATCAAATCAAATCAAAGCTTTTCCAGCTCTGATTTTCTTTATGAGAGTGTAAAGGAGAAAGAATGCTTTTTTTCCAAGTAGTACCATCCAGAACATAGGGAGCATAAGAGAAGGAAAAATTTACAGATAATACTGCTGGTTTAAGTGAGCAGTTTACACATGCATTGAAGTGCTTGTATTAAAGAATTAAGGACGACTTTGCTTTAAGATGTAGAGTTAACTGTATTTCTTAAAGCTGATCCAACTTGTAGCTCACTATCTTAACTCTCTGCTGCTCTTTTTCACTGTATTTCTCTCAGAATTGTTTTAACCTTTAACGCTTTATTTAAAAAACAAAAAAAACCCCCAAAACAAAAACAAAAACAAACCAATCAATGAAGTTTTTGCTTCCTCTACCCCAGCCATGTAAAAAAATCTCAGTATTCAACCTAAAATGGTGCTCAGAGCACCTCCATCAGCTTTATTATTTTTCCTCCCCCCGCCCCTCTGGTTTACAATTTAAGGCATGATAGCTTTTGTTTCTGGAAATTCAGTGTCAGTTCTGAAGTTCAGTTTGGACTGTCAATCCCTTCTTCATTACCAATGAAAGAGATTTGGTGAGTTGGAACGTAACTTTTCAGTCCTTTGAGGACAAAAGGCAGCTCTTTGTCCCTGTCTGGGTGGATGCAGCAGTGCTAGAAATGGCAACATTTTTTACCCAGCAGCTCAGTCTGACTACTAGGAGCAAATATATTGAAGAAAAATACTATTTTCCTCATGTTATGAGCTCATTTTACCCTTGCTACACTTTCTGTTCAAGCACCTAACTGCAAATAGAATTTCTGATTCTGTTTGAAAACTTCGTGAAAAAATGTTTCCAGTATGTAATTCAGGATAGGTTTAGACTTTCCTGGAATCTTCTGACCATCTTCAAGTAAATCAAGAAGCCTGTTAGAACCATAGCTGCCGTAATGTCCCTTTGGAAGAAGACACTCAGCTCTAAAGGACACCTTACTCTAAAACAGAGTAACCGGATAACAGGAGGGTTTTTTAACTTGGACTGCTCAATTATGTCTCTAAAGGTAGGTTGAATTGATTAGGTTTCTTATCAAATATCAGGGTAAACAAAATGTTTTCCTGAACCAAGGTCCATCATGGGGAGTTTCTCACTCTCTGCCTGTCTGCCTGTCACTAAGTGTTTGTGAACTCCCACAGTTAAGGCGTTTAAACCGGATTCAGGCATCACACTTCAGTGAAATGGTGTATTGGTGCCTGCAGCTGCTGTTTACTTCTTTTTTCTTTGTTTGTTTAAGTTCTTGTAGAAAGATGAAGCATCAGTCTACTCAATGTACCATGTGGCAAAAGGGAAGCTCATAAATAGTGCCTGAATAAGAATCTTATAAAACAGTATCTCCGGGGAAGAGGAGTTACAGGATATATAACTTTTTAGTTCTGACTGTGGTGTTTTGCTGACACTATGGATGAAATCTGAAATGTACTTTGCTTAGTAGGACAAGCTGATGAAAAAATCTGGGTGCATTTTGAACAAACGATTCTCTGTGTCTATTGCAAGAAATAGATGGTTATCCTGGTGTCTTTTCAGTTTGCAAGTGATTTAACATAATATATCCCTCAAAAAGGAAGAGGAGACGGTATACCTTTCTGCAGAGTAACTTCTGTAAAGGTAACTAATGCTTTTTCAGGCATTTGTCCTCTTAAATGAAATTGTAAAATGGAATAATTGGCAATTGAATTCTAAACTAAGGGCTGGTCTTTTTCCCCTATTTGTGCTGTGGCTGGATGTGAGATTTTAACACCCTGAATAGACTTGATTCCTGTTCTATTACAATCGCTACTATTATTGTCAATATTCTAATCCCTTGTATTAATATTACTGTAATGTTATGCTTCAGTACTTTTAAATACTCAACTTTCTGGAAAGAAAACATATGCTCTAGTCATCTTGATCTTTCAGCTAAGGTCATTCCAGCATTAATGAGAATCAACACTTTAGGTATCTTAAGTAATGTAGCTCCTAACTGCTTGTCGTTAATATAGCCATTATAAAATTTTAGGATTCTTCCTGGAATCTGCATGTATTTGGATACATGTTGTCCTGGTTTCAGCTGTAACAGTTTTACAGGTTGGTTTGGTTTGGTTTTTTTCCTCCCTAGTAGCTGGTGCAGTGCTGAGTTTTGGCGTTAGTCTGAGAACAATGCTGATAACACACGAATGTTTTAGTTGTGTTGCTCAGTAGCACTTACCCTGATCAAGGACTTCAGTCTCTCATGCTCTGCCAGTGAGGAGGGACATGAGAAGCTGAAATTGAGAAGAGACAGGACACCTGACCCAAACTAGACAAAGTCAGTGCCATAGATCCTGTTAGGAGCCTGCTCCAGCACAGGCTTCTCACAGGGTCACAGCCTCCTTCGGGAATCGCCCTGCTCTGGCATGGGGTCCTTCATGGGCTGCAGGTGGATACCTGCTCCACCATGGACCTCCATGGGCTGCAGGGGCACAGCCTGCCTCACCATAGTCTACACCATGGGCTACGGGGGAACCTCCGCCCTGGTGCCTGGAGCACCTCCTGCCTCCTTCTGCACTAACCTTGGTGTCTGCAAAGGTGTTGCTCTCACATATTCTCACTCCTCTCTCACACTGCTGATATCATTCTCATTAATGCTAATCACTGAGCAGGAGTTTTTTTCCCCCTCTTAACTATGTTCTCCCAGAGGCGCTACCACCATCGCTGATGGGCTCAGCCTTGGCTATTAGTGGGTCTGTCTTGGATCCAGCTGCACTGACTCTGTTGGACATAGGGAAAGCTTCTGGCAGCTTCTCACAGAAGCCACTCCTGTAGCCCACCAACTACCAAAACCTCACCATGCAAACTCAATTCAGCTCTTTAGTAGAAAGAGGTGAAAGACATTTGGAGTCCATAGTGGCTATGGTTTTTATTAGAGTCCGTGTATAGGAACTGCATGTGTACTAACCCACCAGCATATTTTCTTCTTGGCTAGAAGCACAACTACTTACATTTAGGACCTGTCATGGCTTTGGAGGTGAGTCCTTGGTGTACTGAGGAAACAAAAAGACACAGCAACAAGCTATTAGAGGAAAAGTGAAAGCAGCAGTGTTTACCTGTTGGACTGACCACTCCATAACTCTGTCTCTGAGGGTGATGTGCATGGAGGGACAGTCCAGCTAACATCACTAACTTAGACTCCTGCCTCTGGCTGCACCTACAGCTGGGCTGTTCTTGAAGCTGTTCCTAAATGGCTACAGTTTTCATCCAAATGTTTAAAGAAAATAAGTTTCAGATTGCATTTTGGGGGTCTGAGCTGACGTAGGATTGGAGTTACTGGAAATGACACCCCACGACCTGTGTAGTGGAGCTGGGAAAGACAGCATCCTGCTCATAAATCAAAGCTAGTGAGTTGGTTTGGGTTTGGGTTTTGTTTTGTTTTTCTAGAGAAAAGCATATGAGAAATAAAATATAATTTTTCTGTCATTTTAGCATAGTAGTTATGGATCACAAGACTGTGATTGTTTTAAGGAAAGGTAGAGAAAACTGTCCCCCAGAGATTGGACTTCTGTCATCACCTCTGAAACCTCACCCTCACAAATAATGAAAAAAGTCATCATTGGCAGATGTCATCTCCATGGTAAAAATAGATTACTTGTTTTCCTTCCACAGAGAAAACATCTGTTGAATGAAATGAAACAAGCAAGTGAAGTGATATCAGCCTTGTAAATGATATCACTGGTTATGCTGGTCCTGTATACAATGTCTTTTTATATAGAAATAATTTGCTTTATAATTTTTTTATGCATTATGAAAGTCTTTGCTGCTGGGTTTGCAGCATGGATTTCAGAAAGTAGATGAACCAAAAGGGTATTTTTCTCTCCTTGAACTTATCAAGTGATGATCCACTGCGTGCTCCTACCCATTAAACTGCATCTGTGCCAAAGTTCTCCTTGCTTCCACCTACACTGAGCCTGGTGCCACAGGATTAAACCTTTCCAGTGATTTGCCTCCGGTAATTCAAACAACTGCAGCCAAAACCTGGGGACAGCTTTTCTGCTTTGTTTTGTTTCTCTTTGTACCTACCCCTGCAAGCAACAGCTGGGAAAAGAGGGAAAGTGTTCAGCAGTCATGCAGAGAAAGCTACTTTCCTCTTCCAGTAATGATGGGTTAATTCAAACCATGATGTTTTCTTTTAAGTTATAGTAGTGTAGTTGCAGGCGTTTTACTGTTAGCACTACTATTCTCAAAGGTCACAAATTAGACAATCTATGTTTGTACTGTCTTTTCTCATCTTATCTAAGCTTGGGTTCATCTGCAGCACAGAGCTCAGAGTGATGGCATCCACAGTGACTCTGGATGTGGGATTTAACTTCAGAGAAGTCACGGATTTCTCTGCCTTGCAAGCAAACTTTCTACGGCCTTGGGACACTATCATGCAACCGATAGCCAAATAGTCATGTTCAGGAGCAAACGCAAGCGCTGAGGTAAAACGGTACATGAACACAAGAGACTAAAAAATTGTGGATGATACTGGTGGTTTATTCGGAAAACAGAGGCTGAAGGCAAATGTTACCATTTAATGAAAAAGAGGTGAGAGAATTGCTTAGAACTGTAGAGTAACTAGTGTGCATTGCCTCTCCAAATGTGAAGTCGTGAGCAAGGTGTCAGGAATATGTGCCTTTTCACATGAATATCTCTACTCAGGGTCTTTATGGAAAGCTGAAACACTTTCTAGAGACTTTCTTTCCTGTAAAAATGGGGGGAGAGGGGTGTTGTACAACACACAATTTTCTCAAATTTTCTGTCCTAGAATAATTTATTAATAAAAAATCTTTTGTGGATCCTTCCCTGCCAGAACATGAACAACTATCTGTCAGCTGAAGAGGTTTTCTCTGCTTGACAGCCAGAACAAAACATCTTGAACCAAGTGTTTACTTACTTCTGGGACAGGATTTGGGGCTTGCTCTTGTATGAACTGTGAATGTGTTGCTGAGCTGTGCGTATCTGGAAAGCCTTCATCTGACTGGTAGAGCATGTCTGAGCCTTGGAGAAGACAGAGAAGGATTTGGATTGCTTTTCACACTCGGATTACCAGATGGTCAAGCCTGTGTACCCACAGCTACCAAATAGCAATACTGAATTCCTTTAATAGACTTTTTAATTTAGGAAGTTAAGCAATCCTTTTGGCTGAATAAACTATTAAGAAGGTTTTGAATTTTGTGGAATTATAATAGAAAAGTCTGAATAGGTCACTAGTACCATGAATTGTCCAATGTGATCATATGTTGGTAACAGTGAGAGTCCCAAGGCTTTACACGTTCAGTCAAAAGAGGAATCAGTCTGACTGCAGCACTTTGCATCATCAGTTCATAGGACGATTCTCTATTTGAAAATACATATTGTTTCCCTTCTCTCCTGGTCTTTTGTGCTGTCTCTGTTTCTCTAGGGCTCTAACCAGATTTCCTTTTTGCCAGGATTGTACTGCTTTTTATAAAATAATGGAAGGTGAATGGCTAAAATTAATGGCTTTCATAAACATGGGCAGAGATAGATTGAAGGAATATGAATCTACTTCTAGAGATGGGTTGCTTGGCAGCCAGGAGATGACGTTAGGGATGGTGGAATGTAATCTCTATAGCATAATTTCGCTTAAGGGTACTACTTAGTGTTTTTGGAACTTGGATGTGCAGCACAGAAGACAGAGTGTTATTGTAGTACAAGCTGGGGAAGGGCATCAGTGTTTAAGCTGGATCCCCAGCTTGTGCCAGTGTTAGCAATGACAATTTACTCAGAGGATTTGTTGTTCATCTGCCTCATTACTTAATGAGGAGATGCAGAAAACAAAACTCAGAGATGGATTTGTAAAATTGAATTTTGCAAATGTATTCTTTTACATTTAACATGGTGGTAAGAAAAGCTCAGTTATCTGGCAGCTTGTTTGAACCTGTTCCTCAGTTTTCTACTCCACCCCATGAACAGGATGAGGATGTCCGTGAACATTTGCTACTTGTGCAGATTTCATATTTCTCTTTTTCTCCTCCCCAAGGCTCTACTAGTTGTATCCTGGCTGAACAAGCACTTGTAGGAATTGGTTCTTTCCAGTCTTAAATGCTGGACATTACTTGCAGACTGGACAACCTTCAGTGCTGTTCCTGCATCTTCTTAATGTCAGGCCACCAACGGGCTGCTGGTGAGTGAGAACATTAAACAGAGACCCCACTCATGAGACACCTTGTTAGTCTTGCCTAGAGAGATAAATTGCTTATCCCAAACCCAATGAAACAGTCAGACCAACTGCATTTGGGAAATGCATTTCAGACTTTCTACTCATGGTAAGGCAGGGGCTGTGATTAAATGGCTGTGTTACAATGTCAGGACTTTACAAGCAAGGTCAGATCCTGGATGTATGTACGTGCATTAAGTGTTGAGAAGTAGGATGAAATTAAATGAAACATCTGTCATTATTGCATCTGTGCCCTCAACTACTCAGACTCTTAATCTCAGCTATTAAAGTAAGGAAACAGAAAGACCTTAATCTCTTTATTTGAGCCTAAGTTTATAGGTGTATGCCATTCCCTCTCTTGCTACATGGAAGGGCCAGCCAGTGAACAAAATACACATGAAAATCCAGCTGCAGCCTCAGCATCCCTCTGCTTCCAGCTTTCTGCTTCAAGAAGGCATAAGCCAGAGCATGACTCCTCAAACCTTTTGGCTTTCTAATCCCTACCACAGTTGTACAAAGTAATGTTACATGGGAGTAGAGTATCAGCTTATTGAGTGTCAGCGTGGCAGGGAAATGCTCACAGCAGGAAATGGAGGGAAACCCTCCAGCAGAGTGCTGAGCCCTGCACTGCCAAGGGAAAACAGTGGGGCTACAGGGAATTAGGTACCAGTGACATCTGCTGTTGGGTGAAATATCTGCTTTTTCTGGCAAGAATCACATCATTGACTTTGGCAGCTATGAAGTAATTTGAGCTAATTTTCTGTTGCACTGAACCTTGCATAGATGTTTACCCAGCAGCGAATGGATGTTAAACCTTAATGCTGGATGTAAAGCCACTTGGCCCTTACTCTACCCTGTTATAAATGATTATTGGTGTAAGGCAACAGAGAATTAAGACTGATGATTCTTTTTTTTAATACAGGAATAATAACCTGTTCAGGGCATGCTATGGCTCACGCTCAATGAAATCATTGGTGCTGGCTACCTAGCAATTTGGAGTTAAATTTGATTTTATATCTGCACTTAAGGAAATGTGGTAAAACTGCCAGTGATTAAGTGGAATCAAAAGGCACAATGAAAACTTCATCGTAAGCTTTCGTCATTTTCTGTTTCCCTTGGTTTTGGCTTGGTTCTTTGGAAAGAATAAAATGAGAGTCTGGGCTTGGTTTAGCATTAAAGAACAGTTTGCGTGGTTTCCCAGACCAGAGCATTGATGTCAGCCTTCCATTTGTTTCTGTAGCATTACACAGACAACATCTTCTCAATAACCAGTATAGAGATGGTGTCCGTAGGTTCTGGTTTACTTTCCAGTATATCACTGTGTTTTTGCACAATTATCTTTGAAGAAGGCAAACTTCCATTTTGACATGTCTTTTTGTCTTGTCTGTCTGAAGGACTCTGTTTTCCAGTTTTACACATACGTGTTGCAATTGCTGATAGTGTCACATTTAATAAAATGTAACCATCTTCAGTGTTTTATTCTACCAAAATATGGAAAATTATTCTCCGAACATTAAAGGCTTTGTTAAAGGAAATTCAGCCTGAGGTTCAGGGACACCCCACGTTTTAGTTTTGAGTGTATTAATTAAAGATGCCTGGATCATATTAGGCTTTATCAGTCTCAGGGAGTAGTAGAGCTTTCTGAGTGCTAATGGCATTTTTCATCACGTCAATCAATGTCATCAAATGCTGCTCCAAAACTTATCATGCCAGGGAAGTCAGTTATTATTGTACACCTCGGGTTTAACTATTAGGACTTAAATTCAGACTGGTGTAATATTTATCTTTCCCGCACTGCTACATACTGTGTAACAGCTGTGTATCTCTTCTTGCCAGTTTCTGTTGTGTTAGCATCACCTACACCTATACCTGTATCACTATCGTATTTTGTCCATTTCCATTTTAGCAGAACTGTTGAAAGAAAACCCACTGCAAGAGAGAGCAATCCTTGATTCCATTTCCAACCTAAACAACTGTATCTTTTAATCTGTAGCTCAGATTCCTGCTTGTAGACTGATGTTCAGGTTCTGAAAAATTTATTTAGATGATCTGGAATTTTTGTGGCTTCATTTCTCATCAGTATTTTGCAATCCACTGCATTGGTCATATCACAGTTTGGCATTTTGATGTTTTTTGGGTGAGTTCTTGTAAATGCTGAGAGTGAAAACAAAATCTCTTTGCGTTCTCTCTTGCAGTGACCCTCTAATTCTGCCCTCTATTGACATATTCCTGCTTACTGTCTCCCATTATATCTCTTGGTCAGAATACTGGTGTTCCTCTTGTGCAGTCTCATTGTGATGTCTTCTTAATGTAAGTATTTGTACTCCGATTAGTTGCTTGTTCATGTATCCTAATCTGCCACTGTCTCTAGGTCATCACTTTGTTCCAAACCGTTCATATCTGCAGTGTTTCAATGGGGATGAGAGGAGCGTGACAGTGTATGTTTTTGTCTTGTTTTCTGCTTCTGTGTTCATAGCTTTTGGGACTGGTTGTTTATGTACTGTGCTCATCACTGATTTTTGAGGTCCTAGGACTTTGAAAAAAGAAATAGTTTATACCTGGTATTTTCTTCACTAAGATGAGAGCTGTGGGTATTCCATCTTGTCAGGATTTGGAGATCTTTGGCTCCAGAAGAGTGGTAGCTGGGAAAGTCAAAGTCCCAGTGTGTCTGTTCAGTTAGATCTTTGTTCTTTCAGTGCCAGAGAAGTCTGATAGTAGCAGGTTTGCCACTTTCCTTAGTTTCCATTAGGTTGCTTGTTTGTGCTTGAATCTGTCTGAGAGGGTTTGCAAGGGTTGATTTTAAGTCAGTGGACTGAAAATCTGGTTGCTGTAAGCTGCTGCTGCTGAATTTATGGACCAGGGAAGACCTGTTTTTTAAAGCATACTTGGCTTGAATTCATCTTACCATTACATTTTTCTTATGCTTTTTACCTTTCACTACCTCTCTGTAGCAATAGGAGCTACTGGGAGTTATTGCAGCATTTTGTTCTGAAACTATTTCCTGTAGAGCTTTTTGGGCTAAATGGCACTCATCATGAGGCAAATATTCATAAGGCTATCCCAGCAATGAATGTAATGTCTTAGACCTCCTAATTTTATACTTAAAATGTAGGGTGTAGTAAAGATTAAAGGTCCATATTCATTTTGTATGCACTTTCTGACACTGCAAACCATTCCTGATTGTTGCTATTATTCACATACAAATAACAATGCACTGCTCACACAAAATTGCAGAAAATAAGGCTGTAAGGATGCCATTAGAAGAGGTGTACTGGATAGAGTTTTGTTCTTAGTTAAGTCACTGGAAGCTCATAAAAATTATAGAGGTACCATGGGTTTAAATGAAAACAAAGTTTGACCCACTGTGGTTAATTACTGTCACTCCTTTGTATTTATTAGTTTCTTATAGGTGAGTTCAGCTCTGATGTATCAGGGGAATATAAGGAAATGGCTGCTCAACTGCATGGCTGCTCCAAACGTAACAGTGTGTGTGTCAACTGCTGGCTTCTTCTCCTCTTCCTCATATGAGAATGAGGAAGATGTATGAGATTTACTTCCTTATAGTAAATCTGCCTTGAATTTGTTTAGTGTGATTCCACTGTGCTCAAATGGACATGCCCAAGGTTGTGAAGGCATTTTTATTTCAAGAATCATAGACTGGTTTGTGTTGGAAGGGACCTTAAAGCTCATCCTGTTCCAATCCCCTGCCACGGGCAGGGACACCTTCCACTAGAGCAGGTTGCTCCAAGCCCCTGTGTCCAACCTGGCCTTGAACACTGCCAGGGATGGGGCAGCCACAGCTTCTCTGGGCAACCTCCTCCAGTGCCTCACCACACACATGGAGAAGAACTTCTTCCTAGTGTTTTGTCTAAATCTCCCCTCTTTCAGTTTAAAGGCACTTCCCCTTGTCCTATTCCTACATGCCCTTGTGAAGCTCCGCTTCAGCTTTCTTGTAGGTCCCCTTTATACTGGACTATTTGTGCATACAAGTCCCAGATAACTGAGTAGGACCTTGGGACTGCCTGTGATTCTTATCTTATGGGTTTCTCCCTCTCATTTATAGTTTTGCTCAGCCCACCTGGATCTGTTCACACATCTCTTTGCACCTGAATTCAGAGAGAGCACATCGTGCCCCCTGTGGTGCTTGAAAATTTATACCTCTGTGATAAATCATAATTGTTAGAGTGAATGATTAAGGAATAGTGCTGACCTTCTGAAGACACTCCTTCCTGCAGTCAGGAGAGGGACAAAGAAATGCTATTATTCCTCATTTCTGTTATCTGGTTAGAAGAAATAGAGGTACTACTGAATGAAATTAAATTAGTGAAATGATGAGGCAGTAATAATGATGGTCTGGCATTGCTTTGCAGTTTTAGCTATCACAGTGCAACATCTCTGTGTGACAACTGAGCGGCAGTGACACAGAATCATCAACAAATGTTGTGATGTAATAAAAGGACATTTTGATGTAATTATGTATTAATAGCATCTCTGCTGATCGAAATGGCCACTCTCCCAACAGTTATGGTGAGCTTAAAAAATCATGCAGTACATTTGCATTTGGAGGGATAAACAAAATCAATCAATGTATGTATTACAGCTGTACATTTACTATAAATGTGAGCTAGTTTTATTTCTAAGCAGAAAATTACACATGTAGCCCTCTGAGTATACTCAAAACCTAACAATATCAGCTACACTAAGTTTATTGCAGGAATTTGCCAATGGAGCTCAGTGGAGCAATGTAAATGAACAATGTTATCATTACAATCTTTATTCTTATATATATTTTAATTTCTACATAAGCTCTCTTTGTCTTTGAGTGGAAATGTACCTACATAGTATTTTGTCAGTGTAAAATTGACAGTATCTGCTATAACAACAGCTTAGTGGACTGCTCTTCAAATATGACTGGAGACAATTTCTTCTGACCATTATAGCACAAAAATTTACAAGGCAGAACTGTTGTGCCCTTTTCCCTGGAATCTGTCTGTGCACCTTGATCCATTTCTTAAAATGTAAAGCTGTTTCTATGATGCCACAAGGATATAATAGTGAAAATTTAAATGGAGAATAAAATTCAAGCACCGAACAGCAAAACAGAAAAAGTAACCAAGACGATGAATGTTCTTTGCAGTCTATACAGTCTGTTCAACAAACGCTTAGGATGAACGCAGCGACTCTGCCTCCGCTTTTTTGTCCTGCCTCAAAGTCTATGCTAAGAGTCTACTTACACCAACGCACAACTGTGCATGTTAAATGTGTGTGGATCATCAATGACTCCCATACATCTGCTGTAGCTCCAAGTTCCTGTCCAGTATACCTTCAAATTCTGGATCTAAACCAGATGTATTCGTTGCTAGTTTGTTGGCTGCTTTGGAAGTTAAAGTAGAGTATGAATAATGCTTGTAGCAAAGTTGACGCTGAATGGTGAGTCCTTTCAAACCTCCAGGGATAAAAGAAAAGGATAAAGGAAATATCTCTTACAAAGGTAGAGAAAGCAATATAGTAGTTTTCACTTTGCTAAAATCACAGAGCAAGCAACTGCTTTAACCTAAAATAGAAGCTGGGGCTTATGACTCCAATGCTGAGTTTAAATAATGCCTATGTAACATGAGCTTGTGAGAGTCATTAATCACTTGCTTTTCTTTCCCCCCACTTTAGAACCCTAAACCACATTGAAAATAAAATAAAAGTTGTGTTCAACAGGACAATAAATTAAATTGGAATTGTGTGGAAACTAAAGAACCTCAAATAAGATTTTGAATTGCAGCAAAGTTCAATGAACTGTGAAAGGATGGAAAAATATAGGCACATATCTGAAAGGAGACAGTCTTTTTGGGGGACAGAGTAGTAAAAAAAGCACACAGGAAAGTGAACTCTCTAAACCACCTTCATGAAAACTATTGCTGAAGAAGCTATTTTTGTGAATACTGACCTTGTGTTGGTCATCATGGTTGTCATAGTTTGGTTCAGTTTTGAAAGCTTAGTGTGACCACAGGTCATTTCCAGTAGACCTGCTGGGATTGCCGTGTGCATACCATATTTAACTCACAAGGGGTTTCTGCATTTTCTCCTAACTTTTGTTTACCATCTTGCTTATCTTTGAGTTTCCTTTTTGTATGGATGGTTGATTTTCTGTCTCAAGAAAAAGTAGACAGTCACTGGCTAGGCTCCTTTTCGTTAGACTTTATGTGTATCTGAGTTTACACTGGGCATAATCACTGATGAATATTCATGTAATCTAGTATCTTTGAGGAATTGTTATCCTGTTTAATCATGCTTTAAAGCTGTGATCCTCTTTTCCATTGATAATGCTTCTTAGCATATTTCCTGTTGTGGAATGACTGAGCCACTCAAATATGCTGAGCGCATTTGGTGATATGGGACACTGTGCAGAAGTGGGATATGTTTTCATCTCTTTTGAGAGTTGAAGCCAGTAAGATGCCTGGCATTGTCTCTAGCTGATAAGATCAAATACTCCCTGATACTGGAAACACAAAATAAGCACCATACAATGTTTTCTCTCTGCTATTAGAGAGAAGGACTCATTCACTTTTCAAGGGAATGTCACCTTCAGCAGTCACTTTCCTTGTCACTCAAGTCACTCCCCAGAAGCAGGAGTCCGGCCATTCTCCAAGTGCAAGAATTAATCTTTTGTGTAGGGGAAATTAAGCAAGCAGCGCTGAAACAGGTTGCACCAGATTTTGTCTAGCTCAGCCTAGTTGTGCCAAACACACAGAAGAGCCTCTGTGCTCTTTAGCTCCAGTTGCTCTCCAAGTGGTAATGAAACTAACTGCAAGTCTCTGATTGCAGCCTCTGGAAGTTTGTCTGTTTCTGTGTGCACACAGTGGCATTAAGACATACAAACCAGAAGTGGGGCTTAGACTCTCTTTTTACAGATCTGAACATGATGACTAAATATCTGTACTTCGGTACAGCATTGTCACCATTGCACTTGGAGCAAAATGTATTCTATAGTAATGTTTTTGGAGTTACACCAGAACAGTGTTTCTTCATGTCATCTGTAATAATATATTTTTCTTGTTCTTTTAGGTGTTCTTTCTGATTTCTTTTTTCTCTCATCTTCTTCTTAGAGGGCTCAGTACTTTAAAATAATATGAGCAAACATAGGTTGTTTGAAAATGGTTTGTATCTCTCTGGAAATATTGCAAGTGTAGGGACAGAAGCACAGTTCCAACTTTACTTAACTGATCTCTGTAGCTCAATATCTTGAAGGAAGAAAATTCCGATGCTACCTTGGTTGTGTTCTCATGGTGCCTTTGTGCAGTTTCTGACCTTGCACCTCACCGTTTACCTGTAAGCATCTTTCCTACAGCTGTATCACAGCATCTGTTTGGTTTGTTATGTGATATACCACTGGTGGGTACAAATAGCTTTTGGGGAAAAACAATTCCTTCAAATTGTCTTTCCAATAGCAGGTGTGCACAAAGAAGTGTTACAGGGGTATTTCTTAAAACTGATAAAACAAAGCAATAGAAGTCCCTATCTGTGACCGTTGATCACTTTTAAATCAGAGTTTTGTGTAGACACTTAAAAAATGACCATTTAGAGATGAATTAGTCCAGTGTGTATATTCTCCAGGCTTTTGTACAATGTCCAAACACAGGCTTTCAGGCCGCAGGAACATTGTGAGGATGATGTGGGAGACCATGTCAGCACTGCAGGGGGTGTCACAGGAGGGGACATACATGTCCAGCTTCAGCCTTCCTTTGGGTACATTCGATTTCTTTGGTAAACGCAATAGAAATTTCTTCTGCTTGTTCTTCTCTTATTCTGAGCTAGGTTAAAATTGGAATTTTCACTGTGCCATTAAATACCCTTTATATAATAATTTCTCTTTTAGATCTCTTAAAGTAATTTTTTTCTTAATCTTCCCCTCCATGCTCTACTGAATGTGTAAAATGAGATTTTTTTTTGACATTATTTTTAAGCATCAATATTTTCGAGGGTTAAGAAAATGTTATTGCCTTCACAATTCACAATTACATGTATTCATTTGTCATTTGTGTTGGGATTATTTTTGCATCATAGCTATCTTAAAAGAGCCTGGAAAAAATGCTTGTGATGTTTATAAAACTGACTTACATTTTTTCCTCTCCTTTACAAACTGACCTATCTGAGTCTTCTGAACATTTTAAGGCCAGATTTTTCCATCTGTTCTTAGTATCCATATGGATTTTGTCAGTTTGCTTTTATTGTATTTGCAATCAGACTTTGTAAGAATAATATTTGATTTGGCTGTAAATGTAAATGTGGCTTTACGGTATGGGAATGGGGAGAGAAGACCAATCATCGGCATGAGCTTCTGTTCATGGAATAAGGGTGTCCTGAACATTCCTGATCTCTAGTTCTGCTTGGGATATAATCAAATCATGACAACAACAGTATGATATGTAGGAACAGAGAAGAAATAATTACTTCATGTCTAACAGTTTTATCCTGGTACAGGATAAAATTAGATTTTCCTACTGTAATGGTATAAAACTATAGAAGACCAAAGAGTATTTTCCATTCCTAGCTCTTTGCTCAACTTTTTTTATTCAGCCATTAACCTCTTGACAAGATGTCTGGGTAAGTCTGTCCCACTGTAATTTAGTGTTCACAAAGGCACCTCGGTTTCCAAATGAACTAGGAGAACAGCAGTTTTAAGTGTAAGAACATGCTTCTCTGGAGTAGAAGATTGGCATTCAAGTCTATTGAAAGACGCTCTGGCTGTCTTTATGGAGTATGCAATGCTCATCACTTTATTACTCAAGTGTACAAAGAATTGAGACTTGGGTGCTAACCAGACAAGAAAAAAAATGTTGCTATCAGTTCCATTTCAAAATCAATTTGCTTGATTGTAAAATCTATAGAACTGGTGATGCCAAATATTGATCTATTTTCCTTCTGCATTTCCAAGAGACCGTGCCTTCTTCTATTGCATCTAGTCTTTTTTTAAGCAGATATAGTATTTGAAAGACAGTTTAACTGAATACTGAGTCTTTTTTCTTTTTCACCTCTGCAGTAATTGCATGAGAAAGTGAATAATAAGGCAAACTGATCACAGGACACAGAACCAGAAGTTTCCTGAATCCCTGCTCTATTGTCAGACGCCTGCCTTGGGAAGTCATTTAATGACTCTGCTTACAGTGGAAAGCTGTACTTGCTAATTTCTCAGGAGTATAACCCAGCTAATGTCAGCAGAGGACTGGGAAGATACAACCTGTTCTGCTTGAGCATGCATCCTATAGTCAGATCCATTAGGTCCTGAGGATTTCATTGCCTTTCTCAAGCCTTTCTGTTTCTTCCCATGATCACCCTTGACCAGACATCATTTTTTCTGTCAAGCTTGGGGCTCCACATTTCTTCTTCTTCTTAATGTTGTGTCCTGAGTTATTCCTTCTCAAGAGTTAGGGAGACTACACTGAAGTTCTCTTTCTGACCTAGGATTTGCTTTTACTTGCCCTTTGCCTTGTTTCCCCAGGAGAATCCTGCTGTAATTCCCCCCAAAAGATGAGTCCTTGCTCTCCGCAGCTTGGTATTATCTGTTAGACATTCCTGGACTGCCCTTCCTCTTTCCAACTATTTCTCTTGTCTTTCTCGTCATTCCTACAAAATCAATTCCCAAGCAAGTTATTTCCTCTGTTTTGATGCCCAGCAACCCTTCGCACATGCACCTCTTCCATGATGGTTTTTATTCTGTCATGGTCATTTTCTGAAGAGATCCTTTCATAAGGGTGTTAGTACTGGCATAATCAGAGGATTTATTTAACTTTATGTTAATAGCTTTGGCCTAGTAACTGACAGGTAGTGTGACCAATCCAATACACTTGTGAAGCAATATATACATGATAATATCACGTTATACACATAATTCCTTAACTAGGGCATCACAATTCACAGCATGTACTGGGTTTTTAGTTCCATGACTTGGAATGGACCCAGCTTCTTTAATTATTAATGACATCAGTAACAACCATCGTTTCTGAGTTTCCTCTGACCAAACATGTGTATAACTGGGCCTCAGTTTTGCAAAATCAAAGCCCATTCCCCTTCTCTTTTGCCTAATGAAGTAGCTGTAGTCCTTTTATTAGTGGATCTCCTTTATCTTGCCATACAACGTCTTTATGAACCTGGTCTACCTTATCTTTCATAGTATCTCATGAAACAAGGCAAACCTTGTAGTCACAGTTCACAGAGTACCAATTCATCTTCATGTACAGTGAGAATGGAATTAGCCATGTTGATAACAGTGTCTGTCATGACGCATGTGTGCTAATTTACATGGCAAGTGAGGACAATTTACCCAACAGAAGATAGAGTACTAATTAGTCATATATTGGGTAACTTTTGACCAACGAAAAGTAGCCTGTTTATTCTATGAAATGTATATAGTCTGATGTACAAAAACCTAAGGTGTGCTAGCTTTGTGGGGCTTCCAACTAACACCCCACTTTGAAAAATACCTTGACTCTGTGTGTATATTGATGTTTGCACACCAGGTAATGATCCCACTTGTGGGAAAACAACCCAATACCTTTCGTTGCCTACAAGTCTTACTTGTGGCTTTCTAAGTTTCTGTTCTAGATGCATCCAATGTGTTGTCATGGATTTTCAGCCACTCCAGACACTGGAGCTGTGCTCTTCACTTGCTGTGCTACATCTACATGCCATCTACATGGGTGCCTTCTTACCTGTGTTATCCTTTTCCCTCTTTTCCCCATGGTAGGAGAAGTCTCCGGATCCTGGAGCTGTGAGGGATGATTATACTTATGAAAGGGACCTTCGGAGAAAAGGATGGCTCAACAGGGAATGTGTGCTTGTCCATCCTTCCCACTGGCACCTCTTTTCTCACTTCTGAAAGCTACATTTCTGTACAAGTAATTTCTCTCTAGACAGGCTGAGTCTCCCCATCTCTTATGCAGTCATTCAGTCTCAAGCAAGTATAAAACCCCAACATCTCTGAGCCAGTCATAATGCAGGAATACTTTGTTCCCTCAGAACAAAGCTCTTGAGACAGGGCATTTTATGTTTTCTGATGCCTTTCTTATTGGAAATATCAACTGTCCCCTTGAGTAATTTTCTTTTCTTTGAAGAATTGGTTGAATTTCTTTTTTTCCTTACTTATCTGCCCTCCTTCAACACATGCAAAGAGTAAATGACCTTACAAGCTACCTGGCTTTAAAGAGCCATTATGAAGCAAAGTTTACAACAGAGTAGGCAGAGTAAATTGAGGCTGGATAACAAATTTTACAGATTCCAGATTTGTTCATGAGCTAGGGAGAGTATTTTGAATATAGGCTTCTTCCTGGCATGTTTAGCTATTTTACTGTGTTCAGTCTTACAGAGAACTTCTGGTAGTCTGTCTAGCTGATTTATGAAGAAAATTCTCTATTTTCCTTCATTACAGAAGCTGTGATATGAATGGATAAGATTGCCCCCAGTGACATTAAAATCCTGCAGGGTAAACTAATCTCAGAATAATACCTATACTCCTTTGACTTCACTGGCCTTTCACAAGTATACCAGAGGAAGAAGTAAATCTGCACAACACTACATGTGGTTCATCCATTGAAATGTGCTTTTTCAGAGACTTTAACAGCTAATTCTCTCTGTGTTACAGACAAACATACACTCATTAATCATTATCTGAAAGAAAAATCTGGACAATTAAAGATACTAATGAAAATCCTAGAAAGGCAAATTGTTTGAAACACACATTTATCTATCTTCTGTCAGCATGGGCTCACAGATACTCAGATGGTCTACACAGGAGCATCCTTCCCAGAAGCATGGAAGTCACTGTGCACACTTGATGCTCAAAGCATACAAACCTGCTTCTGTCAAGACACTCCTAACCAGAAACAGAATCATAGAATCATAGAATAGTTAGGGTTGGAAAGGACCTTAAAACCACCTAGTTCCACCCCCCCTGCACTACTTTCATTGGATGCAGAAGCTCACGTGCACTATTTCATGGCATGGACGTATCTATCAGGGGGTTTTACATGCAGATAACAAGTTGCATGTTTTTCAAATAGGTGACTAATTGTGCATGTGCGCATGCCATCTTCCACTTTCTGATGGCATTATGGGTACACATGTGTGTGCAGCTATGCTGTGGGCATGGTGAAAGAGAGAAAGGAAGCAAATACCTAGTGCAGATGAGAAGGGTAAAACGAATTCTCAGTAACTCCTTTCCTGAATGAGTTCTGTGAATATTATCTCTTTTGTAAGTGCTTCAGTAGCAGCTGAATTTGAAAAGGCAAAGAACTGTTCCAGAGAAGAGGGGGCTATTGGGGGATATCTTCTACCCCTGGAAAGGGACCAGTTTGAGCTTCTAGTTTGGGCTTTGAGCAACCTGGTCTAGTAGAAGGTGTCCCTTCCCATGGCAGGCGGGTTGGAACTAGATGAGCTTTAAGGTCCCTTCTAACCCAAACTATTCTGTGATTCCATGATTCTATGATATCCAGAGTGCCAAGGTGGATGTCCAAGATAGATGGCCAAGAACAGAACAGGAGAACAACAAAACAGAACAGACTAAGCTAGAATAGACTAGACTAGACTAGACTAGCACGGGACAGGGCAGGTCTGCAAAGCTTTAGGTTTTCCCCTTGTTGAAGGAGTGATGAAGAAACTCCACATTGCTGTTTTCACTCTGGCAATAATACAAGGTTTTCCTTAAATTGACTGTGCAGATAGCTGTCCGATTTACTGGGTCACTTGCTTGACACTAGACCATCAATTCAGGTGGCAGAACTACATGGAAAAGGAAAAGCGTGCACCATTAAAAACTTTCATTGAACCCCTTTGGAAACATGGTTGTTCTTTTGTGATTAATACCTGTTTTGTTCCTCACAAACTGCTCAGCAATGACAGGCTATCTCATCCTCAGCTGCCTGAAGCTGCTGCTGATGGAGAACCCCTTTTCCTGCATGGATCCTGGTGGTCCCAGAGAGGTGCAGGGTGGCAGGCCAATAACGTGGTAGCATCTGCCTCAATGTGTGAGGCTTGGAAGTCATCGCTTTCATGGGAATGACTCTCTGCAAGGAAGCAGGATTTCTGGAACGTCCCTTCTGCTGCCTGGTTACACTGGGTGGGAAGGAGAGAAATAGAAAAGAGATTAGTCTCTGTTATCAAACTCAATCCTTTCATTGATTGCCTTGAAGGGATGCTTTTCAGGGCACATTTAGCCTGAACTTTAGATGTAAATCCTTTTTTAGACATTTTTAAGCCTGAGTTAGCTGGAAAGGACACTGCTGTAAGAATGCAAGCCAGAGTACAGAAGCAGTCTCCAGTCCACGCTCATACGCTGATATTGCTGATACTCCAAGTCCTCCTGAGACAGATGTGCTTCTGTAGAAATGTCTTCCCCCCCAGCACAAAATGTAATCTTGAACATATATGGACCAGTAGAACAGTGTGGTTTTGCTGTGGAAATGCAACATTTGGACCAATTGACTGGTCAAGATGCATATTGTATGCAAACTGCAAAACGCTTTGAACATGAGTCTAGATTGTTGACCCCTAAAAATCCTCAGCAAGTGCTAAGACACATGTCTTTCGTTCTGCTCTGTAAGGGGAAGCAAAACGTCTACATGAAGGGGAATAAGTAGGCTTAGAGCCTTTCTCTGCAAGTTATGTGCCAAGAGAGGGACAAGCTCCCAGGCACTCAGGCAGCTGGCATGCAGGGTGTACACTGCATCCCCTGTTGATATCTTCCAAGCTATACTGGGAATTAGGCAGAAAGACTACTGTGGGATGGATTGGGCATCGAGAAATTGTTAACACCACCACCAGGTTACAGTGCCAACACTGCTCACATTGCCCTGGGTGGTTCAGTGAATCAAGTCAGAGCTGCCATGGCAGGGTAGGAAACAGATGAAGAAGGAGTTTGTATTCTTTTTTTCTCTTTCTCCCTGTGGCCTTTGCTGGACCTGACAGATTAGAATTACAAGAGGTTGCAGCAGTGCTTAGTTGGACACAGCATTTACATTGCACCTTGATTTTGGACAACACATTCATATAGTTGCTATGTAGACTCTCCTGGTTAAACCTCACAAAACATTAACCTTATTAATATTTAATATTCATACGCAAATTATAGTCAGCCAATTAGTTTTCTCTGCAGCTTCAGCAGTTTCCCAAGAGACTGAAGCTTAAGTACCTCAATTTGTCTTCCTGATGAAGGTGAAAATGTTGAAAGCAGCTTTAATTTGTTGTTTAGTTATCTTTTCAGGTTTTTTAGGAATCTCTTGGAATGTGTTTACTTTCCTTTGATTTCCTGCAGAAGGCAATTGAAATATTAATACTGAAGCAAAGATAAAGCTTGCTAGTATAAGTAGGTGGTCTCACTTTATTGGCATACTTACACCCCCACAGACAAGACATTTTGCTCTTTCTGTAACTTTGAATTAGCTGAAGTATCTATTAATACATCGGTTTATTGAATGTAATTGCCTCCTACCTATACAGATCCAGAAGACAGCTATTTACTAAGGAATGTAATTTTTGCTTTAGCTCAAAAGTCAGGCTTTTGCTTATTTGATGTTCAGGGTTATGATGGTCATTTTCTACCTCATCAGCTTTGGAGCAGAGGCAAGGTATGATAACATAGGCCAAAGCATGGAGCAAAATGATGCTGTGGTCAAACAGAGCTAAAAGTTTACAGATTTGATCCTGAAATTGGATAGATGAGGTAAAAAACTGACAACCCAAGGAAGGTGTCTGTTTTAAAGTACTTCTTTTCTCTAGGGTAAAGAGGTATTTGACATGCACCACACTTAGATGTCTCAGTTTGCTCAGAGTGTTTCAAATATGTGACACAGTGAGAAAATTGGCAAGGGTGTTTTTTTCAATACTTCATTGCTGTTAACACCACAAAGCTGGCCATAGTCTGTATGTAATGTGGTTAAAACACTGTTGAGTACTGCTGAGAGCAGGGAAAGGCTTCACTTATCTGTTCCAGCCAAATGTGTTAAGCTTACAGCTCATATAGTCATTACCGAACTCAAGCAATGCTTTCAGGACTTGATGTTAAAACTTAGCACCAGCACATTCCACCTTTCCAATGATCCTCATCCTCCCTAAGGTACCTCTGTTCTTACCTTCATTTCCTTGCCACCTGAACTTCACTTTGCCTCTCCTGAGCACCTATCAACTGATTACAAGACTGAAACATTTTATTTGCTGCATTTTCTGTTTGTTTGGTTGGGTTTTTTAACTGTTTCCAAAACACAAGTAAAGCACTGCCAGGTGAGGTGCAGAGATTCTCCATAGACATAAATGTATTGTCCTCATGTATCACTTATAACTGCTCTAAAAGTTGTGGTAAAATATCTCATTATGGATAGGTTTCATGACCTCTCTTCTGAATAAAGGCAAAACATCTGCTATGTCCTGCCAGTCTGTATAGAACAGGAGAAAGAACCATTACTGCCGTACCTTCTTTCATAGGTAAATTTTTACTGTTTCCTAAGAAAATTAATGTCAGGACTGGGATAAAAATTGTTCATTTTTAAATTAACTTAAATTTCATTGCATCTTTTTATATTTCAAGTCATTATCAAGCTGGTAGTTTATGCCTTGTTATCACCTGTAACTTCTCCCTTGTCTCTAAGGCATGATGTTACTTTTTAGGGTTGTACTTGGACTTGGTGGAAATATTGTCAGTGCCAGTCCAAATTCAAACTGACATCCCAAACGCAATGAGGTTAGTAGCTTCATCATAGCCTCAAGTGAACAGTAGTATTCTGAATAAACCCGCAAATATAATTCTGCTAAATTTGGACTGTAAGGGGGCCCTAGCACTGAGTTACTATGGAAACAGAATTCTTCTTTTCTTTAGAAAGAAATTCCCCCTAGGTTTAGTAGTGTGAAAAAATTCCCAATATTAGAGCTCTCCATTATCATTTTGTGCCCACACTTTCTTAATAAGAGTTTAAGGATGACTTTTTTGACTTGTCCACTTAATATTCAATTTAATCACTGAGTTTTTGTGGTATTTTATCTGAAGGAAAAAGCAATGCTCTTCCCCTAAAGCTGTTTGGATAGCTGTATGGATAAGTGCTAATGATTTATAGAGGATGTGCACCGTTACAGTGCTGAGCAGAACACAGGCAATGTTTGCTCTTCAGTAGATTATGCAGGCATAGGAGGAATCTCTTTCCAGCAGGCTGTCACATAAAGGCTGAAACTGTGGCTCTGCTCATGACATTGCCATTTCACCCAGGTCCTAGGCTGAAAGATTTTATGACAGAATCCAGATAAAAGATTTACAAGATGGGAAAACAGAGTGCTTGGACAGGATGACAGTGAATAGAGAATCATGTCTTATGCAAATCAGACAGAAACTTGGACAGGAAGAGTACTTTTTCCTGAGACTGTATTTACAATAAATACTTTCTAAGAATTATGTTTGGGAGGGACTGTGGGAAAGTTGCCCAGCAAGAGAGCTAAGATAAGCGTAAAGGAAAGGTGCTGTGGTACAGAGAGGTAGAAGGAAGAAACTTTTTAAGAGCACATAGCATGAGGGAACAGTTGAGAGGACTGGAGAAGAGAGGCGAATTAGTAATCTCTTCAAGAAGAAGCTTTGGAGCTTGATTTAATATGAGGAATAGCAGTACATAGAAGTGTAATTACCTTTGTAAATGCACAGTTCACCACAAATGGACTGAGCAGTTCAGTCTTTGCTCATATGCCTGATAATAACAATCACCTCTCAGTAAGTGAGAGGGAAAAAAGTGAGATTTTCCAGTTTAATCACAGGTTGAAATAGCCAGTCCTTTTTAAAACCATTACTAAGTTAAGCATAACGTTAGGTCTATATTCAAGTACAAATCCATTAGATTTTTTCATGGTCTTTCAAGTTTTTCTCTTCTCCTGTAAAGATCACGTTAGGGGAATATATTTTTAAAAAGCTGTTTTGTTTAAGTAGTGAAAAAATGCTGATAAGAAATATTGAAACTCTTCATATAGTCCAACAACAATTTGTTACTCTTCTCTTGAAAAGCCAGGTTTGTAAGGCCTTGCAAAGAAAAAGATAATGAGATAATTATAGACTTACTCTCCATGATCAATTTCAATTCATTCCAGTAAATATAAAGTAAATTTAGCATCCCTTTATAATGCTTACGTAAGTGAAATGTGGCACAGAGCAGCAGTACATCCTTGGAAGAATGTTAACATACATACTTTTTAATGTGGAGATCATAGACAATCTTCCATTTCCATGTAACGTGGGACTGTAGAGTCTATGGCCACGGTCTGTGTGCTGCTTGAAGGTATTTTCAATGCCCAGACTTGTCCTTGCAGAGTGCCTGGGGACAGAAAGCTGGTAGAAGCAGCTCTGCCTCCAGCCATGGAAGCTGCCTCCTGAGTAGACACCTAGTTGCAGTAGGTCTAATTAGGAGGCATGATAGAAGCACTGTATGTTAGAACATCCATACATGTATGCAGATCCTCTTCTCTTGTTCCTCTTCTAGTATACGGTAAAATATCAATAACAATAACCCCTCCAAACTCCTTAATTCTTGTCCAGGGCTGAATTCCTAGGCATTAATGCATAAACCAGTGTCCTCCATGTCACTGGAAAACATCAGACATTGTAGGATGGGAATTGGAGCCTCACCTAGAGGATTTCAATTACTTAACTAAATACTGTGTCCAGCTGAGGCATTGATTCTTATCCTTTCTGAGGACTCTACCTGTTATAGTTTGTACAACTAGAGGTAGACTATTGCAGCCTCTTCCACCTTTGGCAAAGAAATGTGTTGTAAAACTCGCCTCTTCAACCCTGCCCCAGAACTTGTTGCACAGTTGAATCAGAGACATTTGGAGAGATTTTCAAAGGTGCAACTGGTACATAGGAGTTGATTTCTGTTTTACTAATGATACTTCAAAGACATCTTCTTGTTTGTGCTGTCGGTTTTATGACAACAACAAGGTCTAGGACTTGGACTCTTCCTGACTCCACTTTGAAAACAGTTTCAAACAGTATTTGGAGAGGATAAATCTACAAAGTGGCATGTGTTCCCTGGCAGTACCTCTATCACTTCTCTTTTCTTACTGATCAAAGGCAGAGAACTCTGCATTAAGAAGCCTGTACAGTAACCCTGAATTAAAAATAGGTTTAAGAAATTTAATTTTTGTAAGAAAAGAAGGTGGATTTTGTCTATGGAAGGTGTTATCTTTATTTAGGAAAAGGAGCAGAAGTATGTTACAGGTTTCCACGTTGCCCATGTATCAGAAAATTGCTTGGGAAAACAAGCTTTGATGAACTGATTATACTTCTTTTGAATTTACCATTCTGGACATACTGTCTGAGTCCTCCTAATCGAGGTTTTATTAACCAGAAGCTGAACAAACATTGCAGTCATAGATTTGTGGGTGGGGTTTTTTTCAGCAATGACACTACTATGGCTGTTTGAAATACCACGTATACAAAATTGACTTTTGGAATTAATTTCAGGGATATTAACATTCCAGTAAGTGCATAATTTAATTTTGTTTCAAAAGATTGTTTATTTCACCAGGAGGTACCTAACAGAAGGTTTATAACACAGTTCATTTGGGCTGCATGAAGCTTATCATAGCGGTTAGAGGGAATCAGTTGTGTGCTCACACATTTCAACACTCAGTAATTTGCAAAACTTTCAGTGACACTATTGCATTAGTAGTAACACAGGTACTTTATCCCCCCTGTGACTCCTTTCTAACACATTTATAGAAAATCTTTGGTCTCAGATTATTCCTAGAATCTTTTGTGGGACAGAAAAATTTATCAAATTTACAAATCACAAAAATTTACCGTACACTGTCAGCAAGAGCAGTGCATGAATAAGGAATACTGCCAGGCAAAAGTCACTCAGAGGTAGGCTAACATCTTCATTCAGAAACCATTTCTATGTTTCCCACTGAATATTTTCTACTAGGTGCTAGAACAGCACAGTTTTTTCAGCAATGTACGCTTCTGATAGATATGGTCAGTTGTTGAGTTGGGCAGATATGCTGCTGACTGTCCCTATAAAAACAGCGTAAGTCACAACATGTAGAGCAGACAGTGACCACTAGAACAACTAGCCAGGCTCCATGGAGATCTGTAAGAACATTTCTGACTTTCTTGCAGCCAGATAATGAGTAATTTGCTCACAGCTGCAGAAAGTCTGTGGCAAAAGAGAAAAAGAATGCTATGCCTGAGGATTATCTGGATTAATTCCTGAACCCAGTCCAGTGCCTTCACCACATAATCATTCTTCTTGTTTCCATGAAGTATGATTTACCAATGCTTTCTGTTTATTTGGCAGCAGTTCTTAGTACCTTGTAAATATCAAGCTTTGGACTAGACATCCTGAAATCAAATGTAATGTGCTTAAAAACCTACAGCATGGTAAAGTGATTGGTAATATGTCACAGTGTTGGTTTAATTCCTCACTGCATTGAGCCAGCTGTGCAAGCACATCTGGAAGCACTGGAAAGTCTGGAGAAGAGAGCGATAAGGTCCCCCTGAGCCTTCTCCAGACTTACCAGTGCTTCCAGATGTGCTTTACCTGAAAAGAGGTTGTAGTGAGGTGGGGTCAGGTCTCTTCTCCCACGTAACAAGTGACAGGACAAAAGGAAACAGCCTCAAGCTGCACCAGTGGAGGATTTGAGTGGAGATTAGGAACAATTTCTTCACGGAGAGGGTGATCAGGTGTTGGAGCAGGCTGCCCAGGGCAGTGGTGGAGTCACTGTCCTTGGAAGTGAACAAAAACCATGTAGATGAGGACCTTAGTGACATGGTTTAGTGGTGGTCTTGGCAGTGCTGGGGTAACGGTTGGGCTTGATGATCTTAAAAGCCTTTTCCAGCCCAGTTGATTCTGCGATTCTATTAAAAGATTGGATTTGTCATAAACTGGCCATAAGGAGGTGTCAGAGTCCAGAGAAAGGTTCAACCTGCTGTTGCTTTGTTCTTTAGCCAATCCAGTTCCACACTGAATGGGCTTTAAAAACGAAAATGCACCTGGAGACTATTCCTGCATTTCTCAGCTCTCATTCTCCCGTTGTTCTTCTCCTGTGATGCTTAAACCAAATTGTCATTCAGCGCTTTGCTGCTCATATTGCCATAGCACGCAGGGAGCCTGACACATGAATCAGAAGAGCACAGTACAAGCACAGATCAGAAGGCTGTCTCAGTTCCAAAGACCTTACAATTGAGGTGAAAAGCCTGGGAAAACAAAGGGAGGCAAGCAGGTAGTTGAGGAACAAAAGGAAACAAGAATGGTGTTGGCTAGGCACTAGAACCAGCATACAAGAAGGCAAACCTGGGATTATTTTATAGCTTTTTAATAGTTTAGAGTGTTTAACAGAGAAAAGTGAATTAGTTTGCAGGTGCCAAGGAAACTTTCTTCCCAGCATTAGATGCAGTGTAAGAAAAGGCACAAAAGTTTTACCTGAATGTTTAGCATTGGCCAAGTAGAAGGAGAATCTCCCTCTATCATTGAGATAATGACTGAAGAGAGCATGCAGAGAGCATTGACAGTGGAGACAAGCCTCTATTAAATGCAGCAGGGAAGTGAAAGCCCATGCTGGGAGCATGGAGAGAAGGATGATATGGTCAAATTGATGAGCTGGAAAAATGATCTTATGACAGCATCTAGAATAGGTCTGAACAGGCTAAGTTAGGATCTGTCATGGCCAAATTGTAGATAGCATTTCAAGAAATTATGAGTTTGGAAAAATGATTACCAGTATTGATGGCTAGCACAGACTTCACCTTGAGACATTATTCTATATATAGAATCACAGACTGGTTTGGGTTGGAAGGGACCTTAAAGCTCATGCAGTTCCAACCTCCTGCCACAGGCAGGGACACCTTCCACTAGAGCAGGTGGCTCCAAGCGCCTGTGTCCAACCTGGCCTTGAACACTGCCAGGGATGGGGCAGCCACAGCTTCTCTGGGCACCCTGTGCCAGCGCCTCAGCACCCTCACAGGGAAGAACTTCTTCCTTGTATCTAATCTAAATATCCCCTTTTTCAGTTTGAAGTTCTCCTAAGTCACTCAAAATATCAGTAGTGTATTCAAGAACAGGAGTCAGGACTGCTGAATTCCAGCATGGAGTTCTGCTCGCTTCCCCATTGCTTGGGAAACAGCTTATTTTTGTAGCTCTGTGAACTTAGTGTGAACTTTGCATGTTTTTACAATACCATAATTTGCAGAGCTCCAGACTGAGAGCAGATGAGTCACATTGTTTAGGCAGAGAAGGATGTGCTACAGAGCCACTTCTGTAGCACAGAAAATCTCCTTTCCCTGAGGACGAAATCCTCTCTCCTCCCACAAAGCAACAAGCACGTTTCAGAACTCCACTTCAACTGGCAAATACATCGCTTATTTTGGCATTTAATTTCAGCATGGCTGCTTAAAGATAATACAAAGCACTAAAGCTGTCAATAGTCTTGAGTGACAAAGTCAGAACTGAAACTGTTACTCTCTTTTTCCCTTTTGAGCAACAAACATAATTTGTATTATACTTTGAGTATAACTTACTTCATTGCAATGAGAAACCTTTCCAGTTTGCTTTAGCAATATGCCCATGCTGACACAGGCTGTGAATCTAAACGTGTTTGTGCAGCATCAAGAAGCCCTAATCCTCAAACAATATTCTTCTGCACTGATTATTTTGAGTGATATTTTGAAAACTAATAGGAAAGAATGACATATTTAAGAGTCCCTTTGAGCTGCAGTACAGCACAGTGGTTTGAGCTGGAGCATTCCTTTAATCTGTTCTCCTTGCCTCCCTACAGCATTCTCCTCTTAAATAGAAGCATGATTTTTTTAAGGAATTCAGCTTTGAAGAGTAGGTTTGTCTTTGCATGAGCAGGGGGAGGTCAGGCTCCAGAGCAGAGTTATAGAATCATAGAATAGTTAGGGTTGGAAAGGCCCTTAAGATCATCTAGTTCCAAGCCCCCTGCCATGAGCAGGGACACCACACACTAAACTAGATGTCCCAAGGCTCTGTCCAGCCTGGCCTTGAACACCTCCAGAGTTGGAGCATTCACAACTTCCTTGGGCAACCTATTCCAGTGCCTCACCACCCTCACCGTGAAGAACTTCTTCCTTATATCTAACCTAAAGTTCCCCTGTTTAAGTTTAAACCCATTACCCCTTGTTCTACCACTACAGTCCCTAATGAAGAGTCCCTCCCCAGCATCCTTGTAGGCCCCCTTCAGATACTGGAAGGCTGCTATAAGGTCTCCACGCAGCTTCTCTTTTCCAGGCTGAACAGCCCCAACTTTCTCAGCCTGTCTTCATACGGTGGCTCTGTGTGCAATTTCACTCCATCCTTCATGTCTGGTCAACTTTTACCCTCTACCTCATTCACCGCCTACATCTTCAAACCGTGCATGTTTTGAAGTATCAACAAGAACAGATGTCATCATCAGAAACCCAGCCACTATGTTCAATATCTTTACAGAAGATCTGATGCTGCTGTAAAGTGTATGAAACAGCTTCAGTGCTGCAAATTCAAATTTGGAAGAGGAAAAAGAAGTAGCATTGACCTTTTGGGGTAGGGGAAATCGTGGTAGAGAAGCCTCAAGGACAGAGGCCAAGGAGGAACAATAAATAGTAGACTCCAGTGAAATACATCTGCCTCTGTAAATGGCAACTGTTAGCTTTCTTCCTGCCTCTGCTCGGATCATTCCAAGTAGTTTTTTCCAACATGAAGCTGATCAGGAAGTGACTAAGTGTAAGCATGAATAGTAGTCAGTTTGTGCCATTTGGCTTTCAGCATCAGTGCCTGATGTGTTTGATTTATCAGTATGGACATAAACACAATATCCATATCATTATTTAGATAATTCCATCCTGCTTGTTTGATTTGTTTCCAGTCCTCCAGGTGAAAGGTTCATTATGTTTTTACAACTAGAATTCTAATTTCCAGGCTGACTAACTCATAGTCAGATTATATTCAGTATCTTCTTCTTCAGCATTTATTTTCTCTGCAAGTTTCCAGTTTGCAACTTTGTTGTTCAAAAAGAGATTAAAACCATTGTACTGGTCTTTTTTATGAGGTCTTGCCAGTGGCATTGGTTTGTGCTCTTCTCTAGAACTGGGTTGTTAAATCTTTTTAGGCCTATGATTTCATGCTGGAGGCTCACAGTCTGTAATTGACTAATACTCCATTTCCCCTCCTCCCTCATTTTAATCAGTCACCCCATGACTTATGGAAGCCATTCTATTTATGAATCCCTAAAGTCTTGTTTTCCTTTCAGAGGGACATTTTCTTAATTTGTATTTTTATAGTGAAAATTCAATCGTAAGTCTGATTCACGTTTTCAAGTGTAATGTTAAAGTTGAAAGCAGGCTATGGCTCAAGTAGCACTGCTGAAGCAGCAATATGGTCTGTGGAGGACAAGAAAAAACATGGGGTGATTACCATTTGTTAAAAACAAAAGGCAGGGGGGAAATCAGATGAATGGCTAAGTAAGTGTAGAAAAACCAGCAAACCTCAGGTAATTTCCTTGCTAGTCTTGCTAGCTTAAACTTCACTGGGCTATTATTAAGAAAGGAAGAACATGTTGCCAAAACACTGGAATAAAGTAATTTAAACACCTTTTAGAAATGTGCTGTGAATTCATAACAGCACTTTGCCTTTTCAGAGCAGCACATACATTGACTATCAGTGTGTTCCTCAGATGGAAACAAGTCCTTTGTGTTGCAATGACTTCTCACTGTGTCCTCTTGTACTATTATCTACTCTATGCTTCTGCGAGCAAACGATTGCTGAGGGTTTATGTAGCTTTGCATCTTTTGTGTGGCATATCCCAAGGACATAAGGATCATCAGGATAACTCTGTGGCAGGTTGAATGTTACTAATTCCCATGGGTAGGTCTTGGAGTGTTAAGCACTCAGCAGATCTGGAAAAGCAGAAGATCACTGGAGTAACAGAGCAGGAAAAGTAGTTCTTCCACTAGTTGGGAGCATTTGTGGGCACAAATACATTAACAACATGAAGCTGACAAAAATTCTATTTGTAATGATAGCCATCTCTGTTCATCCAAGATTCTCAACAGCAACAGTAGCCTCAAACCACCCACAACATCATGCGGATCAATGTATTCACACACTATGGTAGTGAGATCAAAATGGTTATCTTACATAGGTGTGATCCCAGTGGCAGCTTGGATTTGTCTTACTGCTGCACAGCCAATGAAAGCCAGATTCTTCATTGTTTTCTTCATAATTGACCATTTGATAGCTAACAGATCCATTCATAGACCTTTAACTGCTGAGTTAAAGCAATTCTCTAGCTTTAAGCTCAAGGAATGCACTGTGAATTTCTATTTCCTGGTGTAAGTAAGTCTTCAAATCTGACAGTTAGGGAAAACAGTATTTTTTTCTCTGGCTTTAAACTGTGAAAGTCCTGGATGAAAGAAGTTACAAAAGATGGGAAAAACAGGTTCCTCCAGAGCCAGACTCTATTTCAGACTACAGCTACATTTTAATATTACATTGCAACACTGGTATAAAATGCAGTACAAGATATTGCCAAATACTAATTTACCTGTGAAACTAAAATGTAAAAAAAAAGTTATTTATTGTTAGTAATTTTACTGCTTTGAGACAAAAGATTATAGGCAGAAGTCAGAGAAAAGATGCCAGATTGACTGTAAATTAATATTTATTACAGTTCACTGAGTACTTCGAATTACTCTCAGTTTTCAGCATTTCTCAAAATGAGCTGTTTCTTCAAATGAGAGAAAGCATTTAACCAAGGATATTCAATGAATTCTCTGCATGATAAGATCAGGACACGTCAGTATTAGAATTTTGAACGTGGTAGTGTGTATTATAATTTGGTTTCATAAACTAGATCTTATCTATTAGAGTAAACACATTAATAAAATGTGGCAAGAAGGATATGAATATATGAATGTAAAGTTATGACAGACATTTTTCTATTGCAAGCTGTTTGTTTCTGGAGATCAAGTCTTTGAGAAGATTAAACAATGCCAAAGAGATGATTAAGCCAAAACCACTAATAGGCACAGGCTTAAGAAGATGCTGATAGGATAGGGGAATATTAACAATGCTGTAAACTAGCAAACAGAGCCAGATTGTCCTTGGACCTTGTGTGGGTGTGTGGTATACAGCGCAACAGCATTGCAGGGAGCCTCATTTTCTCTTGGTGCTCTTGTCCAGGTTGGAAGCATGGGTAGAGAAGGGTGGCCCCATTGCATCTTGTTATGGGAAGGGCAAGATGGGAGCTCATGGCTCACCAGGCTATTGCCCTTCTCAGGGATCTGTCTCAACTGCTGCTAGTCTATACAACCAAAGGTGTAAGCTCATGATGAAATCCCTCAATCTGGGTCCTGGGAAATAGCAGGTAAGGGGAGTGGAGACCATTCTGAGAGGTTCTGCAAAGCTCTGTACATAAGCCTGATCTTTGCACAAAAGTATTCTGCTCTCCTTTGGATGCACAGTATTTTGATTTGTTATTTGTGAACATTTACAACAGTGTGTCTTCATGCCTATCAGCTAGTGCACCAGGATCACTTGGCACTTGAGTGTGTTCTTTGGACATTAGAGGATTTCTTTCCTCATTCAGCCAGTGCCAGAGAAAGAGCTAGTACTTGTCCATTTTTTTCAGTTTATTATAAAATGAAGAAATCAGCCTGAAAAATTCAATGTAGATTCAAAGATGTACCTACTGCTTTTTTCACCTGTGGTTATTAAAAGCTAGGTGGAAAAAAATAAGCAAAAAATGTTTTCTATAATTAACTGTGTTTACTTTGCCCATTGGGAGTTCTTCATGTGTTGTCACTTTCACTGTACTTAATTTGCAGTCGTGATCACAGGCAATCAAAATTATACATTTACCTTCAGAATTAAACCAAGAGACTTTTGAAACATTAGACTTTTCTATTATTGCATTTTCATGCTAGTTGAGAGTTGGTAGGGTGCTTTCATGTCACATTTTCAAGCTTTTCCCTTTAATCAGGAGCTTTAGAAAAGTTGTCCTTTGCTGGGTAAAAAGCCTAAATGTCTCTGAAAATCAGGCATTTCCAGGAGCTAGAGTTTTAACAAGAGAATCATATATTACTAAAGCCATGTAATATTACAGGTATCAGAAACTACTATGCAACATTAGATTGTTTAGAGAGCTTGGGGGCATCATGGCAAATCTGCGTCAGTCCCGAGTCTGTGTTAGCAATTTAGAGCACTACAAACAGATCAAAGCAGCTGGTAAAGAAGTCCCTAAATCCTCATAGTAAGTGTCTCAAGGAGTTTACTTGGGACTAGGCTTTGGACTGATGTCTCCACCATATGCATAGTTTAGGTTCTGTTAGCCTGGATGGATAAGGAGAAGAAAGGAAGGGAAGTGAGTAGTGACTCATGCTGAAAAGGTCTGGGAGGTATGCGGACAGTTCTATTGCTTTTGCATTTTGAAAGGAAAGATTTCAACCTGTGTGCTCGATAAATAAGTCAAAACACCTTCTCTGTGAGAATCCAAAACCCAGGGGATGGTTTCTTTTCCCTGGAACTTGCTTACTGACAGCATGTGACAGATATAGGACTCTCCTGTAATAATTTATGAGTACCATATGTTGGCCTGATTATTTCGTTTTTCATATTTTCAGTATAAATGTTGAGTTACCCAACAAGGTGTTGTCCAGATAAAAACAGCAAAAGAATGGGTTGATATGGCTCTCATCTACCCCTCCAGAGCATTCTAGTGTTCTCAGGGGGCTACTGGTGGGTTTGTTTGGTCTCTAGGGAGCCTTCAAAACTAAGATGTTCAGAAGTAGTTGATTCAGAAGGGAAAGAAGTAAAAAAAGTGATGTGAGATTTTGAAGGATTGTTTTCTAGTGAAGGAAATACAAGGGGTAGGTAGGCATGGTACATGCCTGAAGAAAATAGTCTTGTCTAGGTTACCACTATCACAAGGAATTACTACTTAATTCACATAAAATAAATCAAATCAAAGCAGGATCAGTGTATTGATCTATTAGCAGTTTTTAATTAACTGGCGAGCAGTAAATTACATGTTCAGGATCTCTATCAGCAGTGCACAGATAAGCCACAATACACACACACACACACTCACAGTCACACATATACCCCTCATAGAGCAATCCCCTCCCTCTTCCTGGAGAGTGGCTTCCCATCCTTGCTTACTGTTAGCCATGCGTGCTCCAGCTTTATGGCCAGCAGTGCTTCCCTGGCAACCTGCTAATCCACTTGTTGATGAGAAAACCACTCACACACTCTGACACCACACAGCCAAGGTGTGGGTACTTGCTGTGCCTGCACTGTGAGCCTGTTAGTTTGGTGCAGGCTCCTCATGGAGGATGAAGGTCCAGCAAGGAGGATGCTCTGTTGAGCGCCATGTGGAGGTTGTGATGCTGATGGGACAACTTATGGCAGTATCAGACTTGGTTTGTCTGCTTCCCTGGCCCCATGTTACCACTGTTACGGATTTTCACGCTTCTTTTAAACTTCTTTGTCTCAAAATGCTGTGTAATTCCCTGGTTACTCTTTAATCCAGCTGATGGTTGTTTTCCTCCTTTGCATGATCACCATCAGGCAAACATCCACTGAGGTTTTGGGTGCTCCTTTCACACCGGCTGTTTTCAAACACCACACCCACCGCTGTGGGTGACACAGAAAGGCAGGAAACTCAGTAAGAGATATGTTTGTGTCAACACACTAAAAAATATATATGTATACTTTTCTTTTGAAAACATTCATCCAGCTCAAAACACAAGTATGTATACATCGAAACTATTATTATAAGTTGAGCATTTTATTATCATTGCAAATTATAAATATTTATGTATATATACATACACACACACACACACAGAGGAGTCTGGCAACTGTAAATTCCATTGGCTTCGAACGTCTGAAGGGGGAAAAGTAAAGTGAAATAAACCGGTTGGATCAGAAGAGTGAAATAAGCTTATACAGAGGTTATTAGCCTCAAGTTCGACATTAAGAGGCCAAGACCTGAGGTGACCATACTCAGAGGTACTAGAAAAGAGGATAGGGATATAGAAAGTCCTGGAACCACAGCATAAGGAATGTTTCTAATATGTAGCATGTGGCTTGGTGTACACACATATGTGGAAACAATGGTTTGTGAAGTAAAGGTAAGAGCAAAGGTGCAAAACTGGTCAGTAAATGAACTGTTGAAGGCCACTTTGTGTAATTGACAGTAGAGCCACTCATCTCCTGAGCTTCAGGTTTGAATCCTGCTTGTATTTCCATATGTCTTTAAAGAGCATCACCTGTGAGGATTAGTAAAGCAGAGAATTGAAGGCAAGGAGGACAACATGACCAGCAATGATGTCATGTTACTTGGTTACTGCAAAACTTGCAGTAATGGAGAATATTGTGTCCCAGTGGAAAATTCTGCAGTGCAACTGTATGAGTGTTCATTACAGCTGTACTTCATTACAAAGTTTGCCTGATTATTGCAATCACTCTGAAGATCTCTTGAATGGCCGAGGTGACTCTATAATTTCTGATTTGTGGCTAAGAAGCAATTTTGAATTTTCTAGAACAAACAGGAAGGAAATTACTTTTATTTTAGGACTGTGACTCAGCAATGGATCCGCAAAACCAAAAATGCATTGATTTTTCTAGTCATCAGTGAAACAAGAGGTAGGGTTGCACTGAAAATTTTAATTTATGCCCTGGTCTTTATTCTCTTTTGCAGATACTTTTCTTATGCTGATATCTTAGCACTGGCCAAAATAACATCTAATACCAATGTGAATAATACATCAGTGAAGGTAGCATCCAAATTTCAAGATTTGCAATAATTTGATGGTAAAACACTCTTTGCTTGCAAACAGCTCCCCTTCCTCTAAATTTCATTTTATGAAGCCTTTAAGATTAGAACAAAAAGCAGACAGGGAGCTTTTAGCTTCTTTTAAACTGTTAAAGATTTTAATCTATGTTATAGATTATATATCCTGCCCAAGATAAACAAACAAGCAAAGCACATCCAAACTGTGCTATAGGATTTACATCATTAGAAAATACATTTCTAGTTATCCAGTGATAAGATCATGAAAGTGATATAAAAATAGAAACACCATTTAGTTGAGAATGTTGCTGTTGTTCTGTTCTGTAAATCCATATTTCATGGTGGAGGCCAGGGTACATGAAGTGTGAAGTTTTTGGTTTGTCCAATTTGATGACCTTGCTTTCTCCAGCATCCCATGCTTTGTGGCATTACTCAGTAATGTAAGGATGATACAATGTCCAATTCTTTAGAATCAGCTTTAATTTTAGTTCTGTCTTGTGCTGTCAGCATATAGCAAGCCTCCTTTTTGAAAGACAGCTTTCTCTGAACAATAGCTAAATGTCTTTTATCCAAAAAATTCCAGTAATAGGCATCAGGAGGTTGGCAAGGGATGCAAACCTGCACAACTCAGAGTATCAATTCATCTCTATGAGCATCGTTACCCATAAGCTGTCTTCAGCACAATTTTTATTACTTTCTGTCGTCCTGTTCATTGCTGAAGACACATGGCAGAGAAATCAATAACAAAAATATTTTAATAGAATTTTTTCAAAGACAAATTATTTCAATGAGATGAAAGTCATTGTTCGTAAGATGCTCATCACTAAGTCCAGGGACACTGTATATTAGGTGAAATATGATTTCCAGTTATGGAACATATATAATATGACTGAAAACACATTCAATAATTGTATTGAACTGGGATTTTATTAAAGCCATGCTCCAGTTTTAAGGCATGGTGATAAAGCTGTGTATTATTAAATTGATAACTCACAGAGAAAGTTCCCATAGCTCCACTTGAATTCCCAATTATTTTTAAATGTTTTCAACTTTTCTGGCAGGGGGGTTGGAACTAGATGATCTTAAGGTCCTTTCCAACCCAAACTATTCTATGATTTTATGATTCTATGATAGAAACTTTATTATTGCCATGATTTTGTGAAAGCCATCCTTGCAGTACTGTTGTGTCTCAAATCTTTTCTTTCCTGAAGCTAACATTAGGTGTTTTGTATTGGATATTTGGGGAACATGAGTACAAGCTTATCTGTAAAGTCTTTTAATCATCCAGACTTCTTCAGTGATCAGTCTGAGAGCTATTCCATTATATTATCCTGCAGCAGTTGGTCAAACTCTTTGTTCAAAACTTGGACCTGGTTAGTGGGATCATAATTACTAATTGTTCCACTCCTCTAAAGGAATCACATGTGAGTCTATTTTACAGATGCTTTTGATATGATTATGAATTGCATGAGTGATCTTTGAAATCTTCACTTTGGTCTTCCCTATTAAATTATCACTCTGCTGTTTTAATATTTACCATACTGTGTTGTAGTTGTAGACAGATGTGTTGCTCACAGCTGGGCTGGAAGCATGTTCTACAGTAACAAGGCTATCTCCAATTCTTCATTAGACAAATAATCAGGAAGGCAAGATTAGTTGTTATATTTAGTGCTTTTTTGGGGCATTGCAAATATGTTAAATCTGTGTTTGTATATTCCACTAGTCCTAGCATTATCTGGAGAATTTATGATTTGTTTTCCTCCAGGAAATAAGAAAGAAATGAAGGTGAAGGCAATCACCTTGCACCAGCCCTCCAGAGCAGTTTCAGATGGCATTATTCAGGTTTTCATCTAGTGAGCAGCCTAATTCCCTTTTCCCAGGACTTACCTAGCTGATTGCTTTTGAATCTGCATTCAGCAGTCACAGTCTGAGTATTTTAGCACTCAGAATGAGACTTGGCAACTCTTGCACACTACATCTTTGTGTTTAACATCCATGCTAAGCTCACGATTAGCATGGCATAGGCCATCCATCTATGAAATTTTAAGTGTTAGTTGGCAGCAGGCTGACCAAAATTTGGCTCATGGTTCTTATCTTCGACACACAGAATAACGAAGTGATTACAGAAAAACAGTGTTACATTCAGAGAAGGAAGAAGGGTTTATTTCTGTGTTTAAAGCTTCGAAATCATAACAGCAGGTCTTATCCTAGTGAAAGAGCAGTCTCAGACCAGATGGACAATAGCAGTGCTCTGATCTGTGTTGGACAGTAAATGGAACAGATTTCAAAGGTGCAAAGACAAGATTGACTCAAGAGGTATTTAAGCCATAAAGATAAAATGACAGTGTCATTCACAAGAAAAAATATCTGTTGAATAGATGTTTAGACTTTACGCACAAACTCTACCAGTTCTATTCTACCTGCCTTCTATTATTCTAACAGAGAGGTTCCTAAAGAGGGGGAAAAAAATAAAATAAAAAATTAAGTAATAACATTTACAGTTCTACAGAAAAAGCTATTTTGCTCATTATGGGAATATAAGAGAATCTAAGTTTCAGAGTAACCTAAAAATGCCTGAGTGCTATAACATCCTTAACAACGTCAAAGCAATTCCTGTCCAGGGGATTGTTGTGAATGACAAGAAAATTATGTGTATGATAAAATCCACCAAAATAGTCAGTGTTTTGTGATGAACTGGTATCAAGCTTCTCCATGTCAGATGGAGATTTATTTCTTCCTAGATTTTGGTCTTACATTAAGAAAAAATATATGCATATAGTTAGTGCAGTATTTATGCACTTCAGTGGTTTATATCTTGCTGAAAAATGTATGAAA
>NW_009937588.1:61926-74987 GCF_000696875.1 Nestor notabilis
ATGTGTATTATAGATTCCCTTGTGCATTCTATACACTATACACGGAAGAAAAGATTCAAATGGAAATACCTATTCTTCATTAACAGCACTGCGGGTATGACTGCCATTTGAGGACAAATCCAAATAAAACATACAAATTCCTCTCAGCCCTAGCATATATAGGGTGCTTTACAGATAAAGAATTTTAATAGGATTCATACTGAATCCTTTTGGTTCCTGGGTCATTTTTTCTGCATGCAAAGATTATTTGGCACTTCCAGAAGAGCCAAGCACTCTGGGGTCAGTATCATACCAAATCCGAAGGGAATGCCCTTAGTTTTCCAGCCCCTGGAGTGGATTTCCCACCTGCATGTCTGACATTAATGTGAATTTGGACAAGGATGAACATGTTTGAGAGAAGGGTTCTTATTGACTTGAAGAAAGAATATCAGCAAGTGGTCTTAAAACATGAATACCTCCACTTTACTGACTGTGAGTGGCATGTGTCTCCTTTTAGCTACATACCAGTGTTTAATTTTGTCTATGCCTGACTGTGAAAATGTTATACCATTTTCCAAATCTACAAATAAGTTTCTGATGTGTGTGATCTAAAGTTTGATCTCAGACATTCATTTTTCCGTTGAGGTGGTACTCACTCATTTCTATACCAATCGTCCAATGTAAGAAGAATTAGAGGAACCTGTTTGCTCATACAGGAGCTAAAATGTTACGACTGATTCACAAATATTTTAGCAGAAGTTAGGTCTGAGTGTAGCATGCTAAATTTAGCCAGGTCCATTGCTTTGTTTTTCATGAATATACAACTACTGGGTACTTCTGACATGGCTTGGATCCCCAAAAATTGTCTCCTTGACTCACTGAATATTTTTTACTTGAAGCATATTGTTAGTTATTGTTTTACATGTGCCATCGGTGATGAGAGACAATATGACAGGACATGTAATATTAAGTGATGTAGCAGAGAATGATCAAATCTCTCAGTTTCTCAAACAGTTGGCTTTTTTGTCTTTCTGCAAGCCTTCTTGGCTCATATGCCTTCATTTCACCTCCAAAATTTGGGAGACAGAACAGAAGTTTTTCTTCATTTCTCTGATTTGGGAGATAGTAGGTGGCTGCTGGCAGTTGAAGGTAGATAGTGCATCTCTGACTAACATAAGTATTTGCAGAAAGAAATTTCTTCCTGAAGTGACTATCTGTTGACTGAACCCTGGGATGTCTTCTGCGGTCCCTGCAAGCTTGTAACTCATAGGCCAACTCATAGACCCTTCTTCCCACTTCATTCTGGTCCAGTTTACTCCAAAACATGCCTGCCAGCTTTAAAGTGAAGGCTGCTAGAAGCCTCACTTACATTAAACAAAATCCTTTGAAATAGTAGTTCAGAGGAGTGATCCATCCAATTCATCTCAGATGCAGGCTGAGTCACGCAGCAAAGTAAATAGAAATATCCCCTGACCACAAAAGTAATAGGAAAAATGCCACTCTATTGAGATTTAGAACCTGCCTCCTGCACTCCATCTCTGCCTTTTCACCAGATGCTGTATTTGAAGGACCAAATAACACAGGGTTTGAACTGCAGCTTCTCCTTGTGTAAGTCTCCATACCAGTCGTTTTTACTGACTCATGACCTTGTACTCTGTCCTGCCAGACTCCCAAATGGCTGTTTGTTCCATCACTAATGATTTTATTACCCGCTAATGAAATTACCTGAAACTCAAGCTTCGTATCCCGTGAATGTCTAAGTGCTGAAACCCCAGTTTCCTGCCTAAGTGTTGGTGCCTCTGGCACCCCCCAGACAAGTTCTATAATTATCATGCATTTTTAATTGAAAAAAATCTGTACCCTCTAGAAATATAAAATTTTTAAAGACTAGTAACCTAAAACAAATATAAATAAGACAGAGCTACTTTACTGCCTGTACTGGTTATATTTAATGAAAGAGGACATATTTCCTTAATTTGTCTGAAGCCAACATAATCTCCTGTCTCTTGCACTAAAGTGTTGTGGAATTTAGGTCAACTATATCAAGCAGTAAACAGGGCTTTGCAAATAATCACATGGAATAGCTCACAAGAAATAGCCCATACTAGTCACATTAATCAGCTAAGCTATTCTTTGCTTCCATGGTAATGCAGTAGGTCCCAAGGTTCCCAATACACTACATACTGTGCAGAGGTGTAAGAAAAAAGAGGTTCTCATTTCAAAAGTTTTAAAGTTAACAATACAGCCAAAAGCAGTGGATAAATTGAGCAACATGACCAAGAGGGGCAAGTCAGGAAGTTCCAAGGAAAATAAGGTTTCTTCGCTGCTGACTGGGACTTGCTAGAATTTTACTAGCTCATGTTGTATATTCCCCTGAATTAAAACTCATACCCATGCAGTGGGTTTTGAGGTCCCGGTTCCAAGGGTGATAGGGCCAGGCACTGCATGGAGGAACATCGAATGCTGCTGGTAGGTGGTCATAGATCAGCTTCCCACCCACTGTTGGGTGGCTGTGTTTGCCAAGAAGCAGGATGTTGCAGCTGCTTGCAGCTACAGAGCTCCTGGACCAGAGCTGGCTTGGATGAGGCATATCAGAGGGAGGTCGGAATCTGCCTGCCCTTCTCTGTGTAAACATATCCTCTGATAGAATAAAAATGCAAATGATCCGTCTCTCATGTCTGATCATTGTAAGTGCCACTAAAAGCATCTCGACATCATGGGCAAAGCTGAACCTTGTATCCTCTTGGCTTAAGGATGAGAAGCTGAAAACTTGTCGTCCTGCCTCAGAGAGGCCAGCAGGACTGAGACAGGGAGGGAAAAAAACTATGAGATCTGGTTTCTGCTCCTGCTCCCTGTTAGCCAGGTTAAGCAGCAGCCATGGATGGCCCAAATAGTCATAGAATCATAGAATCACAAAATAGTTAGGCTTGGAAAGGAACTTAAGATCATCTAGTTCCAAGCCCCCTGCCATGGGCAGGGACACCACACACTAAACCATGTTGCCCAAGGCTCTGTCCATTCTGGTCTTAAACACTGCCAGGGATGGAGCATTCACAACTTCCTTGGGCTACCCATTCCAGTGCCTCACCACCCTCACTGGAAAGAACTTATTTCTTATATCGAATCTAAACTCCCCCTGTTTAAGTTTGAAGCCATTACCCCTGCAGTCCCTAATGAAGAGTCCCTCCCCAGCATCCTTATAGGCCCCCTTCAGATACTGGAAGGCTGCTGTGAGGTCTTCACGCAGACTTTTCTTCTCCAGGCTGAACAGCCCCAACTTTCTCAGCCTGTCTCCATATGGAAGGTGCTCCAGCCCTCTTATCATCCTTGTGACCTCCTCTGGACTTGCTCCAACAGCTCCATGTCATTTTTATGTTGAGGACATAGTCTATGTCATTTGTTTTGCAGCAGCAGTATTTGCCAGCCTCGCCTTCTAGAGCTTTGGCATGGTCAAAATAAATAGTGGAATCATGGTTATTTTGCTGTCTCTTGGCACTCTGTTGTCCTTTGCAGCTGCTTAGATGGTCTGTGTCTGTTGCTGGCCCCAGTCAACCTGTTATGAACAAGCCCAGTAGTGTTTGGTTTTTTTAAGAAAATACAATAAAGGAAAAAAACCACCACTCAAATAACTGTCATCCTTCAACAGTTTTACTTATTAGCTTTTAACTATTTCCAATAAACCCCATCCATCATGTTTAAAAAACAGGCTGATTGTCACATTTGTGGCACAGTTGCTTAAACCCTCCAGTAATTGAAAAAAAGTTCCACATAAGGTGTAAATGAGATGTCATTCTTAAAGACACTTCCAGGTCAAATAATGTAGTATGAGGATATTTATTCCACTAGAAAACATTACTCATGCGATCTGCTAGAACTAATGGGAAGGTCTGGTACACTTCACAAATCCCCATAAAGGGAGGAGTTCTGGTACGCTCAGGTTTTATAACCAGTTTCTTTAATCTCTATATTGGTAAGAAATACAAAATACTCCTCTCAGCTTCTGATGCCAGTTTCTGTCCTGATTTTTAAAGCAATTAATGAAGTAGTCTTCAGCTCTATTAAGTAGGATATGCTGGTAGATGAACCACCATGACAGCTACACTTCTTTGGACAGTGCATATTGCAAACAGCAGACCACAGTGTGGTGAGCTATGCACAGAGCGTGCTTGGTTATGTGACACAGTCATGAACCACATAACAGGGGCATGCACGAAAACCCAGTGCTTGACCAACATTAGGAAATCCTCCAGAGCCTTTCTCTTTGCATGAAACTCTCACTAGAAAAGCATCATGACACTGATTCTCTGTTTTAGCCAACAGCAAAAAGTAGGAAAATAATAAAATGTAAAATACCCAAATGTGAAAGCATGAAATCTGCCCTGAGCAGATTTCTGATCACTGACATGGAGATGTGCCACCCATTCCGTACAATCCATCATGAATATTAAAACCATAATCAGTGTTATGTGACAGGAGCTCCGATATGACTTGATGGCTAGCAATATAAAACATAAGATAGATCATTATGGTTAAGGCAAGTAGTGGTAATCTTTAATGGAGATGCAGAAATTACTGCTAGGGTTATAATGTCAAGCTATATTCTCAGAAAGGACAACTCCTGTGCGTTGCCCTCCCTGCTACTTTTGATGCTATTTACTTCTCCTCTAGTTCTGCTCTGCTTGGATTCACTGAAGGTCTTTTTTCCATGTAGAAAGGCATGTCTAAGTCTGAAAAGACCTTCCCTTTGTCATCTCTGTTAACACATGGTGGCCTGCAGAAGTGTCTGCCAAGTCTTCCCCATGGTCACACGAATCTCCATGTACCTTCTCAGACAACAGAGAGTGTTTCAAAGCAGGCTGAGTCTTGCTCCATTTCCTAAGCAGTGGAGCGTGGACTCCCTCTAGCCTCTCTCTTGTTATCTGCAGCAGAAAAACATTGATTCAGCTCCTCTGAATTTTCACATCTTGCTTGGTTCATTTTCCAGCCTGCACTATGCTGACCCTATTGCTAGCTTTAGGCAGCCTCCTGTGAGAAGTGGGTTTCCAGGTCAAAACACAGCTCTTACTGGCAATCAAAAGTGGAAGACTTTCTAGAGAAATGCCATCTTTTACAGCATTATGCTTTTTTGGAGTTACTCCCTCAAGGGCTGGATCTGGCCAACTTGAGAGCACTGACTAACAGGATGGGCAGCCCAGCGCTTCATCCTTTGTGAATGCTGAAGGCATTACTCACAGCTGAGTATCTCTAAACAGCTGAGCCTTTTGGTTAGGAGAGATGTGCCACACTAGCTCAATTCTAAGCTCAATTAGCATATAAAAATACCAGAATAGCTCCCATGGCTGCCTAGGGGGGCAGAGGCTTTTGGCTGGGTCAAAGTGCTGAGCAGAGGAAGAAATAATGAATTTGACTCTTGTCTCCCTCCACATATAGAGGAATAGGTTAGCAGAAGTGTGAAAAGGCACATAGAGGTGTACAGCCCTTTGGGGGAGGAATTGTACCAGAGGGCAAGCAATGACACACTTCATCTCCCCAGCACCCCTAGACAATCGTGGTGCAGTGATGTGCGTTGTGATAAACTGTCATCTCTGCTTACATGAGGATGGTGCTTGAGAAAAGTGGAGGAGCAAGCTGCCAGCTGAGCACCAGGAGGATCTCACAGCTACACCAAAACACAGGCAATTCCCAGTACCAGATTCAATCAAAAGTGCTGCAGCGTTCACACAACTGAGCACCCACAAGAGGTGCCCTGTGACAGTGAGGAATCCTCCTGGCTTTGCTTAGGAAAGTGTCATTTATGGACACTGCCTGTTTGCATTCACTTTTGGTGTCACGAGTACATTCAGAGATAGATCAAAATGCAGTTTTGGAAGTGGAGACCCAGTGCCCCATGCCTGGGGGTGCCTCAGGGTAAGCTCTAGGGGTGTCCAATTCACCTCCTTGTGGGTTTACAGGGAGTCTCACCCCTTGAAGTAAACAGGAGAGATGCACTCAGTGCTCAATAATTTAACTAAGCCACTTACTTAGTTACTTAAATTCAAACTGAGGCATTTAATTTTAGCTACTCAGGCTTGAACATTCTGTCCAAAATGTCCAAACCCAGCTGCTAACTGTGGTTTTAAAACACTTATTTCGTTCCCTTTTTCTACTTTTTTTTTTTTTTTTTCCAGGAGCTCCAAATGTGCAGGCATTTGGCTTTGAAACTTGTGTGTGCAAATTTAAAAATACAGCCCTTGTCAGGGTGCTTATGCAACATCTGATGCCCATGTTGCTATGGTTAGTATATGCTTTGGGTGAAGGCTGTGGTAACTAGTCACATATGGTATTCTCGCAGAATTGCATATTAAATTACAAATTCAAGTGAATATAGACTGGCTGTAGCAGGAACTGAATATGCAAGTGCTTGGGCTGAATTGCCTTTATCCCAGGGTATTATTCCAATTAGTTCATTAACAATTTAACCATGCAGCGCTGGCTCCTGCTCCTACTGTTGGTAACGGAGGGAAAAGCTGAATGACAAATCCTCTGTGCAAAAGGAAATGGAGGTCTCATGGTGGTGTAGAGATGTCGTAACACAGCATGTATATTTTACAAGGTGATACAATAGAAAGTCACTGCAGACATCTTTATTTTTGGAGTTGTATGAAGATTAATGGCGTGGCAAAGAAACTACATGGTTCAGAAAGAAAAGGAAGGTATTCACCAACTTACGTGTGCTATTTCCATGGGTATCATTTATTTATGTTTCTTCTGTTTTCTTTGTTCTGTACAAAAGTCTGATGGGTGTAAACTGAATAAAGCTATGCCAGTTCTGATTTTGCCTTAAAAATAAGTGCTTAAACATTGCCTTGCTTGAATACCCTTTCCCATAAACAGTGCATCTGCAACAAGTTTCTGTAAAAAGAATGCATTTTTTCTGGATTTAAACAACACTGAAATACATAAACAAAATCAAAATAATAGAATTATGGTTCCGTTTTGAAAAACACCTTCCAAGAGGAAGCTAATAAATCATTGTCTTTCTGAATTAGCAAACTGCAACTGAGGACAAAAGTATTAACACACTTTTTCTGATAAAGCTGAAGAACAGCAAGTATAGAACAACAATACCACATACAATTAAAACTGTGGCTTTCTCAACAAAGGACCCCATGGCATCAATGGCTGGGAAACTCTGCTGCGTGTGAAACTCTCAGCACAATTAAAATCACATTAGTTTTTTAAATGTCGCTAGTAGTAATTCTGCATACTAATTTCCAAAACAGTGTAAAACGTGGCATAAAAGTTCACTGTGGAAATTTTATCCATACTGTGGGTATGAGACATGCAGCTCATTCCCATTTTAGAAACATGCCAGAAACACAATCCTCCTTAGAAACCTTCCTTTTTTCAATAAAAGCAGCATTAGCTTTGCGAGAACCAAAAGCACTAGAAAACACATGGTGCTTTAAAGTACAGAGAGTAATTTCCATACACCCTGTAGTTCTGATTATGATCCTACAACACACAACTCAAAGGCACTAAGTTATGGAGATTTTGTTTGCCTTTGAACTGGGGGTGCATAAATAGGACTGCTCCTGTGTAACCCTGTGTTTGCACAGAATTAACTACATAGTAATGGTCTAAGTGGAAGGAAAGAATGCAGATCAAGCTTTGTGTGGCCTCACCTTAAGCACTGTGTGCAGTTCTAGACCCCACAGTTTAAGAAAGATGTGAAGGTCCTTGAATACATCCAGAACAGGGAAGCAGAGCTTGTGACAGGGGTGGAAAGCATGTACCCTGTAAGGAACGGACAAGGGCTTTGGGTTGTCTAGTTTGAAGAAGAGGCTGAAAAGTGACCTCGTCGTTCTCTACATCTTCCTGAGGGGGAAACATGGAGAAGGACGTGTTGATCTCTTCTCCCTGGTACTCAGTGACAGGACATGCAGGAATGGTTCAAAGCGGCACCAGGGGAGGTTTATACTGGGCATTAGGAAGCATTTCTTTGTTGAGAGGGTGGTCAAACACTGCAACAGGCTTCTCAGAGAGGTGGTTGATGCCCTAAGCTTGTCAGCCTTTAAAAGGCAGTTGAAAATGCCCTTAGCAACATGCTTTAATTTGGTCAGCCTTGAATTGGTCAGGCAGTTGGTCTAGATGACCATTGTAGGTCCTTTCCAAGTGAAAAAGTCTATTCTATTTTAGCTATAACAGGGTAAAATTCTTGCCCTTTTGAAAATGGAGAGGGGTTTCAAGAAAGCAGCTCAGGGTACGCGGCTAGGTCATTGTAGACCTGACTTAGGATGAGCTGCCGCAAGTTGTGTAGGTTCTTCAACTGTAGCTGAGGTTTCCTCACCACCCAGGTCAGGAGCTTTGGCTGAGGGCTAGATCAGGTATTGCAGTAGATTAAGGCAGCAGCTACTGCAGCACTCTTTTTCTGAGTGCCAATAAAGACATCAGTTTTGTTAAAAGCGGCATGGCTGGAAAGGTCTTCAATCTATTGCCAGAGGTTTTATGCAAAGCAGGCTTCCCTACTATTCATTGTGCATGCTAATAGATTGCGTGTGTTCTAATAGCAATCAAAAAAAAATATGGTAGAAGAAAATGAGGAAACTGTAGAATTTTGAAGTTAATTTAGTGATGAATATGTGAAATTTATACAGCAATGCTCACATGCAGACTGTTCACTTTGATGGCAACAATATCAATTTTATAGCAAATCGACATAAATCTGTTAGAGGACATATTCTATTGTTCCTATAGAGTATTGGGAAATATTTTGTCATAGGTTTATAGAAATTAACTGCTCATAGGTTCTGCTACTGGCTTATGATCTAGAGTCTCTATTTCCAAGTACAAATGAGGAATCGACATACAAAAGAAAATTTTGACTATTGTGACAATTATTTCTCCTTTTCTATGAGTGAGGAAATCCAGATGTCAATGGGGGTTACCTCTACTTCAGTCCAGTGCCTTCTGCCTCATTTTACAGTATCAACTTATGGACGGACAGTGTGGTCTGCAGTGAAAGCTGAGTGTTTTATTTATGCAGCAAAGAGAAATGCACTTGCTGAGAAAACAGTATTTATTAGCCTAGGCAGAGTGCATCATTAATCTGCATATAGTGCTGCATTGTGCTTTGTAGACATATCGCGTATGTGTGTAATAGCAAGAGATATGAATTGGAAGTGGGGGTGTGCAGCAGAGGGGGGATCAGTCTGCCATTGATATCATGCCGGTGCCAAAAGGTGGAGAACAAGAGTTGTGCTGCAGGAGTGAGTGGGAAGAGGAGGTACAGTACAGCAGGGTGGGAACAATCAGACTACAGCTCAAACACTTGCTAATTAACAAACAGGCTGGAGAAAACTTAACAAAATCTGTTTTTCCTTTCATCTTCTTTTTGATTCTTTAAATCAGATTAAACCGAAAGTGTGCTTTAGCAAAGGCTTCTTAAAGGATTGTCTGCAAATAGCTGGAAGAGCATTCAGTTGCCTTTTAGCACTTCCAATGGTTATATAGGCTAAAATATGCAAAATTAGTAAGTTTGAACTGTCATTATTGCACAAAAAATACTCATTTATTTAATTATCACAAGCTTATTAAATTGCTCATCAAAATTAAGCCAAGGTTTCAGAATTTTCCCTCTGTTTTGTGCATTTTTTCTTTTTTTAAAGCTGTCTATAATTTTATTTCTATTTTCTTCAGGCCTCTTTTTATTATATCTTTGACTATGAATATTTATAGCAGCTGCCAAAGATTTATTTTATTTACATGCCTTAAATGCCACTTCCAGGTATAATTAACAAAGGGGTTTTATAAGACTGAACTCAATACCAAACTGGGTTTACTTCATTAACCTTTTCCCAAGACCTGGCATACTGTCCCTCCTCTTTGCATTAGATATGAATAGAAATGACTTACTTAGATTATACACTGTAGTCCTCACCTTGCAAGGTAAGTTGACATGAAACTCCATATGAAATTACTAAACTCAAGCGTTAGAGCTACCCTCAGCCTAACTCTTAGTTGACAAGGCTACATGTAAACATGGGTTTAGTCAACTGAAAACAACCCCCAAAATGTTTCATTATTGAAATACTAAAACTAGGCAATAGGAATGTGCTAGAAAGCCCAACTAGTGAGATCCTGTCAATATGCCAGTGCAGTTAAAGTGCTGGAAGTACAAAGAATTGGGTAAGGGAGGTTTGTAAAATGGAAAATGTGAGGAGGAGAGGAATAAATGGGAAGGACATTGAAAAAGTACTTAGTAGAGGTAATAAATGAAGCAAGGAGCAAAAAGTGCTTCCTCATAAACCTGCTATTTCAGCATCCTGGATCTACAATAAACTGGAAGTTGCTAGTCCTTTAAACAGGCCACAGGGTCCCACCAGAGGCTGCACAGAAGAGCTGACAGCCTATTCAAGCAGTGGTTGATCAATGGGCAGCAGTGGGGGAGCCCACACCATGAGCCAGAGAGATGGTCCTTTGTATGCAGTGTCACACTGTGCATCTGTTGTGGTGTCTCTCCACTTAAGAGATGACACCCATGTAACAGTTAGGTGTCTAAACTTGGTTTTCTACTTTCCCTGAGACATAACAAGGTATTTAATATTTCTATTCACATTTTTTTCATCTTGTATCACTTCCTTCTTGTCTTCCTTTGTTCCTCCTTGGACTTTTCTCACTCCATATGGTGGGAGCAATGGGGCAGCTCACTGGAGCAAGGGGGGCCTCTCACCCTTCGTGTCTCTTCTGGGAGACCATAAGCTCCTGTCTTGGTGCTCAGTGTCCTCTTTGAAGCTGCCTATCTCAGAGCTTTGCTGAGAGGATGTCTCACTCTTTTTAAGGCCAGACCTAAGGAGGACATTGAAAATTAACCTCCAGAGCTTGAATTTGATGTGATATTCTACAAGAGGCCAGAGTCTGGAGCACAGCATTAGGAGATGTTAAGCCCAAAACTCTTTCATATGACACACAGTGTTTTGTCTAGGTGAAAAAGAGGAAAAAGCTTTGGAATGGGGAATGAAGGTGAAAGATAGAACTAACTCAGTGGTACCTAGCTGAGGTAATTGAACTGACTAGTAGCCAAATGGTTGGACTAGATGATCTTTAAAGGTCCTTTCCAACCCAAGCCGTTCTATGATTCTATAAGTAAGAATTTAAGTCTTTGGGTACCATTTTTGCAAAATAGCCCTGGGTTCCTGTTAGTGCAGGGTAAATACTTACTAATCTTGCAGTGTATTTTTCTTTTCACACAAAAATCACCTGCATATTGTTAAAAGCTTGGTGATTGTTCCACATGCAGAAAGGACTGGTCCCAGCAACTGCAAGTGATCTTGGAGAAACCAGAGCCTTTTGCTGCTGACCCATCTCCAGAGAACAAATCACTGAACGTGATGTCTTGGCAATAGCAGACCACTTTGGAATAATCCCTTCTTTATAAACCACTACCATTTATTTCTTTTGGGCCATTATTCCTTAGAAGTTGATGACTTCCTTTTAATATTTAGTTTATTTTCATTAAGTAAACTCAATGGATACTTACTGCAGAAGCACAGAATATTCTTTCTTTCCCTTTTAATCTTCATTCATTTTGGAAACATCACCAAAGGAAGCAAAAATATTTCAGAATATATTCAAATACAACATTATATAATAAAAGATTGATGAACTGAAAACAAGCACTATGTATTTTGCAGGGCTTGAAATGAAAACTCAGTTTTCATATAGTATATATATTTATATATACTAAATAACACAAATTATTTAGTGTATTTGTCAGGGCTTTAAACGGTCTTATTCCAATGTATTGACTACTTATTACCCACCCTATTGCTTTTGTTCCATTTGAGATCCAAGCTTTTCATGTAGAACAGTGTGAATAACTGACTTCTCAATTTTGCTGCCTGATGAAAACAAAGTAAATGATGATTTAAGAGGAACAAAATTGTTCGTGTGAACTGAAACATAGCAAACCTCTTTAGTGTTGTTTTACATTCTGTTTGGCATCTAAAATACATATTTTTCAAAACAAAAACCAACAATTTTTATTGTGTAGTCTTTAAAAAAATATTTTAGTTTTTCTGGATTTCCTTAGATTTTCTTGGGACAAAATTTAACCTAAAATTTGACCTTAAACTCTCATCTATCTCTGCATACAAATGTGAGATATAGAAACAGAACTTTGGAAGCAGCAGCCAAGTTACCCACCAGGGTGAGCAACTGAGGTACACTATTTCTTGGCAGCAATTCCTCAGTAGTATATAGAGTACGTAGACCCAATTTTTACTGATCATTTCCCACTTGGCAGAGTTACTAATGCTTTCCATAAATTCCCCATTTTGTGTTGTTTCTTTGACACTCGCAGCTAGGGGAGCTGGAGATGAAAGGCAAAAATATAAATAACCAACAATCCTGAAAATACCCAAGCCAGGGGGTTCAGCCCAAATCTGCCTCTCTATGAAGCAGCACAAATTAACCCACATAGAGCTTCACGCTGCCAGCTTGCTTTTGGTTTCCAGGCTACCATGTCTTAAGTTCAACCTGCAATTTAGACATGACCTTAATTGTTGAAAATCGGTCCTGATTTCCTAAACTACCTCAGTGCTTTTGTAAGCGTTGCTAGAAGTCTAAAGACAACCTGGAAAAAGGAAGCAGGCTGTGGTAGTACTAGTTGGGTTATGCTAAACTGGATAATGACAGATGAAGCCAGTGTAAACAAATGCACATAGTTTTGTTGTTTTGGTTGGTTTTTTATTGTTATTACTGAACATGACGTACACAATTCATGATTTTATTTCTATTTGGTGAGAGAAGCTTATGTTTCCAAAGTTGTCTCAATTTGGCTGTTTATCTTCCCTTTTCAACTATGTTCATTTTATGACTCACAGGCAGAAAACTTGCCGCTTCGGCCAAGTTATTAGTCATGTAAATGCTTGTGGAGGTGCAAGAAATGTCAGTCCAAATTAGGAAACTTTTGAAAACCCATCCAAAAGTGTATCAACTCATAGTCCAAAAAGATTTAAATGAAGTGGCACTGGCAGTTACCTCAGCCACCGGTGCCTTTTTGTTCGTTAAACCACAGGAATGCCTATCTTGATTACACAATG